>NW_027117812.1:0-1015 GCF_038497815.1 [Lipomyces] oligophaga | reverse complement strand
CGCGCATAGTACGTCATCGCATTATGTAGCTCCTTTTGTATCTCACTCCCGTCCTTCTTCCACCTAGTCCATTCGTATCCCCCTCGGTCTAATACAATCCATGATTCCCCGCCTCGTCGGTCTCGACTGCACCGTCCTGATTGCTGGACAAACGAGATTATGTCATATGGCATCCCGTAGTGCACCACCCCTGCAATCCCGCTCCAGTCGCATCCTGCTCCTATCTTGGTAGTCGCAGCAATACAACCGCCTTCTTTTAGCCATCGTTCCAATTGCTTGCTAATCACTTCTTCTTCCAGACCTCCGTGCACTATCGGCATCTTATAAATCGCCCCAAACTTTTCAATCTCGGCCTTGCTTTTGCAGAATATCATAAGCTTATTGTGAGCAGGAATAGCTCGTCGAAGAACCTCGTTCGCTATTCTCCACGCCATCTCAAATTTAGTTTCCCTTGCACTCGCTGTCGTCACATAATAGCGAATGTCGGGCCGGTTGATCGTCGACCTTCGCACCACTAAATCGTTGTGGATCCCGTAATATTCACACGCCGTCTTCTCCATCGACACCGGCAACGTCGCCGTCGTCCATATCTCTTGTCGTGCAAGATCTCGCAGTCGACCTACTTTAGATACCACTTCTCGAAACCCAGTCTCCGTCAACACAACATGGAACTCGTCAAACACAATCCGTGCTAGCCTCAGTTTCATCATCTCTCCTCGAAACTCCCTTCCTAGTGCTGTATCGAGACACACCGTAATCACTCTCGCCCTCGAGGCCTGCTCCGCATAATCCTTCGTGCTTCCACTTCCTGTTGGATTCGCTTCCCAATAAAACACACTCAGCTTGATCGCCTTGCATCGCTCCACAACGTCTTTACATAGCTCTCGGTACGGTGTCACCACTAACGTCGGCTTGTTCAAAAACGAAGGTGCCGTCCACAGCAACGACTTGCCTTCTCCGGTTCCCATAATCACCATTATTCGTCGCACTCCCTCAAACACTTCTTCCATAGCTC
>NW_027117811.1:0-1150 GCF_038497815.1 [Lipomyces] oligophaga | reverse complement strand
GTGTGCTGAACTGAAGTTTGCGGGGAGGAACGTGACCTGGAAGCGGCAGTAGGCCGCATGAATCTGTGGAGCAATTCGGATGAGATAGGTGAAGTCTCAGGAGACGTTAAAGGCGTAGAAACTTCATTGCCAGAGGGAGACGAACAAGCTCTGAGAGATGATGCTGTGTCTAGGTATGAATGAGCTGATGAAGATGATCGTAAAACAGATGATGTGGTAGACGACACAGCAGTAACAGGAGACAAGGATAAACAAGGACAGGGCGAGAATTTTCCAACTCGCTCTGTAATGGGGCGATAGTTGACTGTTGATTTGGATGATGTTGTCGAAGGAATCCGGGGAATTGGGAGAAGCTCGGGCTGCAAAGTCTGAGGATGGCTAGCTGAATAGTAGTAGCCGCCTTGCTGGGAACGCTGAGAGATTGATGAGCTGATACTATAATTGGAGAGGTCTTTAGGAGATCTAATCCTAGGAATATCGATTACAAAGCCTGTAGGAAGTTTTGAATCGGGAGGGATTGAGTGGAATAAGGCAACAAAGCGTTGTGTGAAAAAATCCCAAACTGTTGTAGGAAGGGAAATACTAAGAACGAAGGCAGCGGAAATAGTGGTGCTCAAGTAATGAAGAAGAGTTTGAAAGAAATAGTAGATGACTTTGAATGGAAGACTAATGATATCGAAGGCTGTGAGAACGAAGGAGAGCGTTAATTGACGAGCAAGACGAAGAATTGCATGGGAGAGGGAAATGATGGAAGCAGGAAGGCATATGAGGAAGCGAGCAAAACGCAAGAAAGCAGAGAGAGAGGGACGGAGGATGTGGTGATAAAGGCCGAGAGCTGAACTGTAGAATAGAAAGCCTATAAAGTAAGCGACAGCAGTGTAAGGCAAAAGTAGTAAGGAAAGCTGGAGAATTTGGGTAGAAGAAATCTCCATTTTGGGTAGTAATGAAAGGAGAAGAGTGGGATAGCTAGATAGAGTTGGGGAAGGAGGGAATAATATATTGAAATAGGTCGAGTTGAAGATCGAATACGATATCAGAAGAAGTGAGATTGAAAGAGAAGTGGATATGAAAAGGGCCGGGAGTTGAATAATTCAGTGTATCAGAAATTTAGCAATACAATGTTTACAAAGTTATTAAATAGGAAATATTG
>NW_027117810.1:0-1269 GCF_038497815.1 [Lipomyces] oligophaga | reverse complement strand
AGGTGTCCGAGTACGCTATCCTGTGAATATCCACCATCAATGTCTTCCATCGCTACCTATTCTTCACCTAATTAGTTACCATCACTTGGCACGTGACATCTGGGATCACTAGTATTCTCCATCGTACTTCCACTTACTGGTACCTGGCCCTTAAAGTTTTGATCGATTTCTCTAACCACTTTACGAATCGTTCATAGCCATGGTCTGTAATTTTATTCTGCCCGAAGTTTTCAAGTGACAATGGCCTGCTTTTTATATTCAATCCTTATCTGTTATCTCCGATTTTATCCGACTTTTGGGATGTTCTTATCATCATTTTCGCTGGGTTTGTCCTTCCATATCTGGTTCGAACCCCAATTCTGACCCGCACTCTCTGTTCCAGGTTAGAACATCCCCTATTTCCCCTGTCTAATTCAAGGGGCGGTTACTGCGTCTTTATCTTATCGGCCATCATCGGTTTCAGATCGTCTGTTTAATTTTTCGGCCTTCTATGAAATCTCATATTGTTCTGTTCTGTATTTTTTTTTGTCATTATCTTTATACAGCCCCCCTGGTTTCATCTACTTCTCGCCCCTAATCTGAATTTTCGTTTACCATCTTCGCTTTTCATTTATATATCCTCTCTAATTTAATTCCCCTTGCTCACTTCTTTCTCCAATCTCCTCTTTTTTTCGTTTCTCCTCTCCTGCTTCTAGTAATCGTTCCGCTAATGGTCCAATTCCACTGCTAATCATCACTTCCCATCGCGTAGTACCCACCCGGCCTTGTCTCGATCGACCCATCAGCCATCTTTGGACCGCTAACCTATTCCGTTCTCCTTCATATCCTACACTTTCTAGCAACTCCCGACCGCTCTCTTCAACTAAATATGCTACCACTACCCCTGCTACTTCCCGAAACTCGCATTGCTCCAGAATTCCCGCATTACACACCGTCCGAGGTAGTCCGCAGTATCTACAACTATATCCGTTCACGCTACCAAATCCTCCCACCTCCATCCTACCTCGGCCCAGGTATAGATTAGGGCACATCGCCGTTTGGTGTTCTCCTTCTCCGGCTAGTACCATCTCCTCTTCCGTTTCTGCTTCTAGACCGCAATACAAACAACACGATCCAACACATTCGCTTATCTGTCTCATCCTTCGCACTAATTCCTCCTCCATTCGATTGCTCCTCCCTACATCCGATCCGCCTCCTTCACATCGACCACATGCTGCTCCGTTACGTCCGCATTTCTTATCGTTTCCTCCTTCGCCATCGAAATATTGA
>NW_027117809.1:0-1455 GCF_038497815.1 [Lipomyces] oligophaga | reverse complement strand
ACACTTCAACAATTATTTGTATATTGTAAAGGGTCACGGTGAGCCGATAGATCAGAGAACGAAGAGATTCCAGTCAATCGCTAAACCGAACTAAAATATCGCAAGAGCATTCACAGAGGGCGCCGCACTAAGAGGGCCGCTTTTTCAATAAATAAAACAGATTTAGCCGGCTACAACGGATACCTAGAAAAGAATTATAGACTAAGGGTAGCAAGTATTCCAGTATCTTAACTTTCTTTTATATAAATCATTTCGGTAAAGTTTTATAGAAAGTATTGTATTAGAGCAGGCCATTGACTCTGCAACGTAATAGGAGGTATGCCCAAACAAAACGTGAGATAACCAATTCATCGAAAGTGGACAACCGAGCTGTCACACATTCCAAATCTTTGATTCTTCCCAGTAGCTGCAATGCAGTAACATAATTTTAGGTCCTGCTGGATAGTTAGGTGAATTCCTCAAAATGCTGATCATTTCTGCATCTTCTCCGTTCTAGGCTTTTTGGTCGGACTGTATGGGATTGACCTCAGCATATGCGAGTATAACCGACATTAATCGTTGCAGATTATTTCTGTGCGAATTGAATGTAAACAGCCAAAAATTGGAAGTAGAAATGAATATGATATCTCAATTCAGCCGTATGGTCAAAGTCAGCCGTACGGTAAAAAGCAAAAATAAATGCCTCGTGCTGTCATTTAAATAAGGCTAAAGCGATTATGCCTTTAACCAAGTCCGGATTGATTCCCGAATTGTAAGCAAGGCGATTTGTACAACCAAGGTCACGTGCATAACTTCCAAAGAAGTCCGAATCAGCCCTCGACTTCGCGAGGCGAGATTGACTTTAATATTGACGTGAACCGAAGCAAAGAACTTGGAATTTAATATGACGTTTATAATATACGCCAAAAATATCTTAGATTTTGTGATGAATTTGAAATCTGAATCGTTTGGGTGATATACTATGCTCAGAATGCAAGCATAAATGATAATTTTGTCGACAAATATGTCAGATGAATCAAATCATTATCCCGCTGCTTGGAACGAGAGTAATACTTTTGCCTTTTACCTCATTTATACCCAAACTCTAATTCGACTTGAATTCTCCGAGCTTCAGATCGGAGGCTTGAAGCTTAAGTGAAGAAAGCTCATCGGAGCATAACCGGTATGGTTATCTACGTGATTCCACATGTGTTCACCCACTCTTTCTCTATTATCCTTACCTAGTTATCTGAAATAGCCGGTCGATTCTTATCTATCCATATTTATTTTTTTTTTACTTGCAGACTGTTTAGTGCGGTGTACTTTTTCAAGCCTGGTTATATTTACATTCAAAGGCACTAATTTAGAAAAAGAGCTCACAATGTTCACATTCGATACAGCCCCACTCTCTCTCACTTTCGACCAATTCATTTCATTATAAATATAGACCGCAGAGATCCATAATTGTTAAAGTGC
>NW_027117808.1:0-1639 GCF_038497815.1 [Lipomyces] oligophaga | reverse complement strand
AGCCATCGGAGTTAGAACTTTCGCTAGAGTGTCGTCGTCGCCGGTTCGAACTTGTCGAACTTGCCAAATCCTCATGCCCTTCAACCTCAAAACCTATCGTATCCGGTAACCCTGCTGATCTCTCTTCCAAACCTATTCCAAACCCACTTGGTGGCAATCGTCGTCTCGATCCAGATCTTTCTAATGACGGAGGTGTACTTAAGTTTGCCAGCCTGCTCTGTCGAGGTGGTGTTCGTGTTGGTGCTCGACCTCCTATGCCACCTCGTATGCGACTTGGAATCCGACTTGGTCTTGACATTGACAATTCAGACAATTGAGATAAACTAGTTCTTGATTCCGTCCGTCGATTGTTAAACAATCCCACAATCAGCTATATTCAATTTAGTAACCCTCAAACCTTGTTCATCGTTCATCTTCGTCATTACTAAATTCAATCCATACTTACCGGATTCGGTTCCGAATGATCTTCTGGCACCCGTCGTAAATATATATCTGCCTGCTCAAATATCCCGTGTCGACTTTTTCTCGAATACGTCTCAAGATGTAGAAAAAAATGCCACCGTCGTGATACTTCTCGCATAACTTCAAACATCTTCGTCGATATATATTGTGGCGACACATTCGTCACTCCATATATTGCCCGCCCGACTTCTTCCGTCCTCCCACTCTGGATCTCGTACGGATCTTCTTCAACCTCATCTAATTCCTCCTCCATATCTCCTTCTCCCTCAATTCCATATCCCGTATACCGCCTCGCAAACGCGACCGCCACATGTCGATAGGTTAGAGTTCCCATCTTGATCCCCCCCATGTATAACGCACTATAGTGTTTCAAAAGCCGGCTAAGCTTCTCCGTCTCCCACACCTTCCCTGTCCTCCAATTGCTCCACAAATAACTGCTCACCTCAACCCTTCTTCCTACCTCTAGCCCCCTTTTCATCCGGAACAAGACCGCTTGCAGCCACCGTTCAATATACATGCAGTAGATCAACATCATTTGACCCGTCCGATATGGCAAAAACCGCGCAATCTCCTTACTTCCCCGTCGTGCCCGGCTCTCGGTCTTACCATATCTTTGAATCACCACAACTAGTCCATGGCACACATACAAGTTCCGCCGTTGGTTATCAAACTTGCCGTCCGTCGTTCGTGTTTCCAAGATCTCCGTTCCCCTCGCTACTCCGCCACCCCCCGTGTGCATACATAGCAACAGTAGCTCTCGAAACTTGTCAACCAAACCCATGTACGACTGGAATACTCGATAATCTCCTCTTGCTAATCCGGCCTTCATCGCCCGACCAACATTGCTCTTATCCATCCGCTTCATCAGCTCACTCTCGCATTTCAAGCGATTGCACATCCCCTCGTTGGCCCCGTGGTCTGTAAAGTTGGTACCATATCGGTGGATCGACATATCGTCCGTCAGTTCATCAATCGCAATCTCAAACCGCTCTCCTCCAAACATGACATGTCTCCACAACACTCGCTCGCATTCCTCAATCAACATCTTATGTCCGACCCGAAATTGTTGTGTGCTTACGTTGCCCACCCTCGGAACTTGCAGCTCCGTATGATTTTCGTTCCAAAACATCCGCTTCGCCTGATACATGTTTGAATAGCTCTCCCTACGCGCATATCG
>NW_027117807.1:0-1800 GCF_038497815.1 [Lipomyces] oligophaga | reverse complement strand
GGATTTGATTGCGCATTTGAAATCCTATGCGGCGCTTAACTACCACAACGGATTACAGATTACATAGGATTTTTCTATAACCTTATATTGGGAGACGTTTACGAGTTTTGATCTGTAATAGTCTTGTTGCTAGAATAACCTCTAGAGTAATCCTTAGTATCTCCATATATTTCAACTGTGTGCCATCTGGAGAAACTGATTGCTAATCTAGTTTCTCTTAACTGGCACATATTTGCTTACTTAACTGCTCTGGATGTATTATAGGAAAAATTTGATTTCCCTAGATGAATAATAGAGTACATTAAAACATGTGTAAGAAAGTTTCAATTTTTCTTCGTTTTTGGAGGTCTCTAGAATCAGTCAACGAATATCTCAGTCTGATCTCTCTCAGACTCTGTAATAACTTCATTACGCGACTCGTTATTGTATTCTACATCTCTACTACTAAATAGAATTAATACCATTTGTTGGGATGATCAAAATTCAATTTTAATTTTGAGGGTCATACTTTGCTCTTTTTGTATATGCCGGAGGGGGCACCGAGAAACCAAAATGCCTGTTAACTTGCAATAATTTATAATCTGAGAAATTGGAAAGGTAAACTGGTATTTTATAGCATGAGCGAAAGTACAAGCTGATCTATAAAGTCGAACAGCATAACAGAATATACAGCTAAGCATCATTACGAAACCAAGACATGAACCGGCGTTTCAATACCCTCACAAATTGAAATAAAATATAATATTATTACCCGCTAATAATTGAAATTTAGAGTTATACTGCTGCTTCAAATACGTAAAATGTATCAAAATTTGCCTAGTCCTACACCAGAACTTCTCAAATCTACCAAATCCTCGTGTTCGAACCAAAGCTGAATAAAATAATGTAGTCTGGCATTTTCCCAAGCAAGCGTCAGCAAATGTTATTGTCTTTTGTCCGTCGAAGGAAGAATCAGGTGTTGATCTGATCCCAGTAATTCAGAATGCGAGATTCGCTGTTGTAAGCAAATTTAGCAACGGCGACAACATCACTTAGGATCCAAGGGGACAAAGGATTGCTCCAATATATTTGAAAAAAAATTTTAATTCTACCTACGGCCAAACTACCTCATCTCCTGGTACTTATAGAATTTCGTTAATACAAATAATCAGTGCAGTTTACTATTCATTTCAAGTCAATCGGTTAGATGATTCTGTAGCTACTACGAATAATTTCTAAATTAAATTTAATCTCTTCAGTTTGAACTACTCTATTCAATTTATCACCGATGCAGTAAACAAATCTGATCCAGTTTGCATCATTCTACTGCATAGCATGTGCCCGCGTTCCGGTCGTCTAGTAACTGATACAACTCCACTGATCAATTGAAGCCAGTATTCAATCAATTTGTATTTGTCAGCTGAGTAGACTCACGATAAGATTTTCAGCTTTTATGCATCGGAGAGAGAGAAAGAAGGACAGCGATCATCGGCACAGCTTTTGTCAAAACTTCCTTGCCATATTCATATGTTGACCGTAATCTACCATTACAGTGCACTACTATAGCTCGAGGACCTTGATCCCAAGTATATCCATTATTGGTGCCGTACCAATACTTTGTGTGATAGCTGTTGTTCAAAAACCCTTCGAGTTTTATATAGTCATCCGATAGTGCTCCATGAGCACTATGACGGTTGCTTCGAAATCCTCTAGATCTATTGTTCTCAGACTCGGCAACATTATCTGACTTATCTCGGAGCATATTTTTAACTCCCGATTCGTGCCCTCCACCGTTAATCCAATTCTTCACTGCTTCTGTGC
>NW_027117806.1:0-1895 GCF_038497815.1 [Lipomyces] oligophaga | reverse complement strand
CTTCAATATAAGTAGACTAGACAGCTGTTTGGTTATTTTTAAGCTGAGCATTTAATTACGTAAAACGATAGAGTACTGAAAACCTTGGATGATACTCGAATATCTTACGTCGAATCCATAATCAGTTAATTCTATATTATGATCTCCTTGTTAATCAATCGTAGTAAAAATACATGACTATCTAGGATCTTAAGTTCCATACGTCTACATTCGCGTCTGCATCCGCGTCCATATCTATACATGGAATGCGTCATTTTGACTTGATTATGATTTGGCGTGAATGAGTGAATAGCATCTAGACTATGAGCTCATCATCATCATAATCAAGCTCGAAACCAATTTCGGTTTCGATTTTTGTTTTTAATACTAA
Organism: [Lipomyces] oligophaga; assembly: GCF_038497815.1. Taxonomy (NCBI): domain Eukaryota; kingdom Fungi; phylum Ascomycota; class Lipomycetes; order Lipomycetales; family Lipomycetaceae; genus Lipomyces; species [Lipomyces] oligophaga. The sequence goes on along the minus strand of NW_027117806.1, from coordinate 1,525 downwards.
TATATGGTAACAAATCCACGATTATTTTCTTCTTTAGCAATGTGTCCAAACGCGTCCCAACGCGTCCCGTCAGGCTTGACGTGTAGCAATCTGTTTACCAGATGCCTATTGGAGTAACTCGCACAGAACGCGAGATGCACTTCTAGCTTGTAAACACAACGAGCAATAGTGTCTAGGCCCTAAACACTGGATTTGATCGGGTTTTATAAATTTGCCACAATTTTGTATTGTTGGTCTTATTGTTGGTCTGATTTGCAGGCTGTAGTCATGTCAGGTCAGGTTCATAGGAGGGATAAAGACTAGAATAAAAACTCTTGATGAGATTGGAAGCAAGATAATGTTTGAAATTGAAAGTTGGGATTCAAGTTGTGATGAAGAGGATAAAGACGTTAGATCCACAGTATTGGAAGACTCGATACATAGTTGATCTACGAAGATAAGAGATATGGATAATTGATACTAAGTCAAGATTCGGTATTGTAATGCTTGTGGAATGTTAATTTTGATCAGAGTTGATCAGAATTGAACAAAACTGGTAATACCTGATCTGAACTAAACTGAACTGATTTGATTTGACCTGATTTGGTCTGAACTGAACTGATTTGACCTGATTTGACCTGATTTGACCTGATTTGACCTGATTTGACCTGATTTGATCTGACCTGATTTGATTTGATCTGAACTAAACTGAACTGATCTGATTTGATCTGACCTGATTTGATTTGATTTGATCTGACATAATAGAACAGTCAATAGTCTTGCTGATATTACTGATTGATACTATCTAGCTTTCTGAATGTCATAATTCATGATCCGGTTATGTATGCAAACGAAGACTGGATCGCAAATCATAAATCTGCATAACAAGATGATGCTCATGAGTAAGACCTCCAAATGTCGGAGAAGATAACGACTGCTATGGCTAATGAGGTATTGAGACTACATATTCTAAATGAATATTGCTTACTCACAAAATAGAGTGGTACAAAGAGTAGTTAGTGGTTAGCTATTAGTGCGGATATAAGAGTGTATTGTTATCCACTATCGTTATATCATAGCATCGTTATACCAACATACCATCATACTATCATACCGTTATACCATTATACCATTATACCATTATACCATTATACCATTATACCATTATACCATTATACCATTATACCATTATACCATTATACCATTATACCATGATACCATATTATGATATAGTCATGACTGGTGGGCCACGCAAAGGGGAGGGTGATCGTGTTCTGGAATATACTGTAGCTGATATGCCAGTGGGAATTATAAGGGTATCAGGATGGACAGTGCAGAATACTCCAGATTCCGTAGGGACGTGGATAGATCGCAACCGGTCATGACAGCTGTAGGGGTAGTCAAGGATTTGACATTTTAATCTGCTTAGGTTCTGTTGACAAATGAAGGACGACAAAACACAGAGGTAGAATTTGAATCTGATTTTAATTGAGATGTTTGAAAAGAACCTCACAAAATCAATCTCGTCCCTTAAATGCTGTTGTAC
>NW_027117805.1:0-1975 GCF_038497815.1 [Lipomyces] oligophaga | reverse complement strand
GCTCGAGAACAAGTATCAGATGTCGTATGAATTGCGACGATTCTACGGTCATGTGCTTTCGCAGAGACTTGAGAGAGATGATTTTGAATCGCCTCTGGTACAATATGTTGCCATGCTGGGATCACGTAGAGATGGCAGGATCAGTGTAGGGAGTGATATTTCGTCTAAATTGGCCGGGCTAGTGTACATGTGTCGGGTCAGCTTTATGGGACTTTGCAAGCAACGTAAGCTATCACTGAAGGAGATTGCCCAGAAGCGGGACCAAATGATGCAAGCCGAGACGAGAGAGCCGAGTGCGTTCGGACAAGTGCTTACGTTATTGCGATATGCGCGTAGGGAGAGCTATTCAAACATGTATCAGGCGAAGCGGATGTTTTGGAACGAAAATCATACGGAGCTGCAAGTTCCGAGGGTGGGTAACGTAAGCACTCGACAATTTCGGGTCGGACATCAGATGTTGATTGAGGAATGCGAGCGAGTGTTGTGGAGACATGTCATGTTTGGAGGAGAGCGGTTTGAGATTGCGATTGATAAACTGACGGACGATATGTCGATCCACCGATACGGTACAAACTTTACAGACCACGGGGCCAACGAGGGGGTGTGCAATCGCTTGAAATGCGAGAGTGAGCTGATGAAGCGGATGGATAAGAGCAATCTCGGTCGGGCGATGAAGGCCGGATTAGCAAGAGGAGATTATCGGGTATTCCAGTCGTACATGGGTTTGGTTGACAAGTTCAGAGAGCTACTGTTGCTATGTATGCACACGGGGGGTGGCGGAGTAGCGAGGGGAACGGAGATCTTGCAAACACGAACGACGGACGGCAAGTTTGATAACCAACGGCGGAACGTGTATGTGTGCCATGGACTAGTTGTGGTAATTCAACGATATGGTAAGACCGAGAGCCGGGCTCGAAGGGGAAGTAAGGAGATTGCGCGGTTTTTGCCATATCGGACGGGTCAAATGATCTTGATCTACTGCATGTATATCGAACGGTGGCTGCAAGCTGTCTTGTTCCGGATGAAGAGGGGGCTAGAGGTAGGAGGAAGGGTTGAGGTGAGCAGTTATTTGTGGAGCAATTGGAGGACAGGGAAGGTGTGGGAGACGGAGAAGCTTAGCCGGCTTTTGAAACACTATAGTGCGTTATACATGGGGGGAATCAAGATGGGAACTCTAAGCTATCGACATGTGGCGGTCGCGTTTGCGAGGCGGTATACGGGATGTGGATTTGAGGGAGAAGGAGATATGGAGGAGGAATTAGATGAGGTTGAAGAAGATCCGTACGAGATCCAGAGTGGGAGGACGGAAGAAGTCGGGCGGGCAATATATGGAGTGACGAATGTGTCGCCACAATATATATCGACGAAGATGTTTGAAGTTATGCGAGAAGTATCACGACGGTGGCATTTTTTTCTACATCTTGAGACGTATTCGAGAGGAAGTCGACACGGGATATTTGAGCAAGCAGATATATATTTACAGCCGGTGCCAGAAGATCATTCGGAACCGAATCCGGTAAGTAGGGATTGAATATAGTAACGAGGATGATGAACAAGGTTTGAGGGTTACTAAATTGAAAATAGCTGATTGTGGGATTGTTTAACAATCGACGGACGGAATCAAGAACTAGTTTATCTGAATTGTCTGAATTATCTGAATTGTCAATGTCAAGACCAAGTCCAAGACCAAGTCGGATTCCAAGTCGCATACGAGGTGGCATAGGAGGTCGAACACGAACACGAACACCACCTCGACAGAGCAGGCTGGCAAACTTAAGTACACCTCCGTCATTAGAAAGATCTGGATCGCGACGACGATTGCCACCAACTGGGTTTGGAATAGGTTTGGAAGAGAGATCAGCAGGTTTACCGGATACGAGAGGTTTTGAGGTTGAAGGGCATGAGGATTTGGCAAGTTCGACAAGTTCGAACCGGCGACGACGACACTCTAGCGAAAGTTCTAACTCCGATGGCT
>NW_027117804.1:0-2109 GCF_038497815.1 [Lipomyces] oligophaga | reverse complement strand
TTTAGCTTGTCTGTCCATTAATTTGCGATGGAAGTTTTTCAAATGTCCTGCGATATCGCCTTGACACACAACATTGCACATTTGGCAAATAACGATGTTGTATTTGACATTGTGGAAGAATAAAGTGCTTCGACTTGCGTCCATATCGAATTATTTGGTTTCGTATTGATCCACCACTACTTTATATAGATTTAAAGAGATCTGAAATTTTGTGTAGACTGAGTGAGTCGATCAAAGTTGGGCTTGTCGAGGATGTCATGGCTATATATATATATATATTAACCAAAGCCTGGTCAAAGTCGTTCTGTCAAACCGTTTTTGACCTGATGTCCTACTGATTTATAAGAGCTGTCTTTTTTATTCATATTATAGGATTAAGGAAATTAAAAAATATATATATATGGAGTCTAGAATTAATTAAAAATCGGCATTGCATGAATATAATATCAAAATAGTCGAATAAATTTCAATTTATCTGCCTGTTACCCAACTTTTGTCTCTGCACTTTGCACTTTCACGTACAATTATGACAACCAACTTTTATTGTTGGATTATTTCCATGAATTTTGTCGAGTAAATGCAATAATTCAAATAGGTATTATTTAAAATTATAAATTATATTTCAATTACATTATGTTTACAAGTGACTGAGCTATCATTCTTAGTTTTTTATTTATTCAATTCAACTGTAGTCTAATTTTGTACTACTGATACAAACTTGTCTATCCTAATCAAGTATTATTATTCATATTTCAGTCAATAATACCACAATATTTAACTATCTGGTCTATTGTTAGTGCATTTCTTACAGGTAAACGTATGAGTCAAATAATCAAATTATTCAACAAATCGTTACGAATCTGTAATCAATGTCACGTAAATTCAAGAATTGACTAAATTGCAATTAGATGACCCTCAAAAATCTATAATTCAAATGAAAATGAATATATATAACCAGGCTTCTTCCAGTTGACTTCTTCATATATTGGTATATTGATATAGCGATATCTTGGTATTTGAATTAAGCAAACCATATGTGACTATCTTGGTATAGACAGCCATCCTGTATTATTACAACCTTTTTTTTCTTTTCATATCCAATCGTTTCACTCGCTTTCATTCGCTTTCATTCGCCGCTTTGACTTCGAAGCCGATTAAGAGTGGAGATGATCGAGTAATCAAGCTGAATAAATTAGCGATTGAATAGAAATAAATCATTGCAAAACACAGTACATACCAGATTAACTAACCCACACACCCAAAACAATACTGCATGCATTTGTTTCCTAAATAATATTAGCTTCCGCGTATTTAGGCATTTAAAAATGCCTGTTCGCCAAAAGAGAAAAAAAAGTAAAACCTAGATAACTAAAGTCAATCAGTACATTCCAGGCAAGAACTCGAGACCGGACTCTAAAATCTGCAACGATACCTGATTCCATGATCGAACCGATTAGCTATGTATTGGATATATGTAAACACGCGACAAGCGACAGACATAAAAACAAATAAAAAACAACGTAAATACCTAGTCAGCTACCTGTAACACAGTATATCAAATGAACAAATAATTCAGACAATTGAACCCATTCAAACCATTCGACAGGAAAGCAAATACGCCAATTGTAAGCTAACAAATCTAGTTAATATCGATAGCAACCAATATGAGAAACAAACGCATTATACTGACCAAACCAAACCAAACCAAATTATTAGCAGATTCGTAGAAATTCTATGGTCCAGGATACAAACCGACAGAGAGAGGAATCGGGAGCGCAGACGGCTATTTATATTTCAAAATCTCGCCGATGCCCTTGCCCCAGCCGGCACAGTTTGGTCCGTTATGGCAATAATTCGGATTGCTCGCAAGTACTGAAAAACATTTCAGAAATTGTTTCAATCGCTGTCCGATAAATAAAACAACAAAGAGAAGAAAAAGCGGAGTTGAATGGGCTCAAACGAACAAGAATTGGCTGTTTAAATTCGAAAGCCCTGCCCTCACCCTAGTATAATGAAGGTGAAATACCCTAAAAGGGAATTCCACCCTATTTAACCTTACCACCCTCCAAGGGAAAATAGTGACCTATTTATATTATTTTCGTTAGGGAT
>NW_027117803.1:0-4081 GCF_038497815.1 [Lipomyces] oligophaga | reverse complement strand
GAGCTATGGAAGAAGTGTTTGAGGGAGTGCGACGAATAATGGTGATTATGGGAACCGGAGAAGGCAAGTCGTTGCTGTGGACGGCACCTTCGTTTCTGAAAAAGCCGACGTTAGTGGTGACACCGTACCGAGAGCTATGTAAAGACGTTGTGGAGCGGTGCAAGTCGATCAAGCTGAGTGTGTTTTATTGGGAAGCGAATCCAACAGGAAGTGGAAGCACGAAGGATTATGCGGAGCAGGCCTCGAGAGCGAGAGTGATTACGGTGTGTCTCGATACAGCACTAGGAAGGGAGTTTCGAGGGGAGATGTTGAAACTGAAGCTAGCACGGATTGTGTTTGACGAGTTCCATGTTGTGTTGACGGAGACTGGGTTTCGAGAAGTGGTATCTAAAGTAGCTCGACTGCGAGATCTTGCACCGCAAGAGATATGGACGACGGCGACGTTGCCGGTGTCGATGGAGAAGACGGCATGCAAATATTACGGGATCCACAACGATTTAGTGGTGCGAAGGTCGACGATCAACCGGCCCGACATTCGCTACTATGTGACGACAGCGAGTGCAGAGGAAACTAAATTTGAGATGGCGTGGAGAATAGCGAACGAGGTTCTTCGACGAGCTATTCCAGCTCACAATAAGCTTATGATATTCTGCAAAAGCAAGGCCGAGATTGAAAAGTTTGGCGCGATTTATAAGATGCCGATAGTGCACGGAGGTCTGGAGGAAGAAGTGATTAGCAAGCAACTGGAACGATGGCTAAAAGAAGGCGGTTGTATTGCAGCGACTACCAAGATAGGAGCCGGATGCGATTGGAGCGGGATTGCAGGGGTGGTGCACTACGGGATGCCGTATGACATAATCTCGTTTGTCCAGCAATCAGGACGGTGCAGTCGAGACCGACGGGGCGGGGAATCGTGGATTGTATTAGACCGAGGGGGATACGAATGGATTAGGTGGAAGAAGGACGGGAGTGAGATACAAAAGGAGCTACATAATGCGATGACGTACTATGCGCGAGAAGCCAAGTGTCTGAGACAGTATCTGTGTCAATATTTCGATGGCGAAGGAGGAAACGATAAGAAATGCGGACGTAACGGAGCAGCATGTGGTCGATGTGAAGGAGGCGGATCGGATGTAGGGACGAGTAATCGAATGGAGGAGGAATTACTGCGAAGGATGAGACAGATAAGCGAGTGTGTTGAATCGTGTTGTTTGTATTGCGGTCTAGAAGCTGAAACAGAAGAGGAGATGGTACTAGCCGGAGAAGGAGAACACCAAACGGCGATGTGTCGTAATCTATACTTCGGCCGAGGTAGGACGGAGGAGGGAGGATTTGGTAGCGTGAACGGATATAGTTGTAGATACTGCGGACTCCCTCGGACGGTGTGTAATGCGGGAATTCTGGAGCAATGCGAGTTTCGGGAAGTAGCACGGGTAGTGGTTGCATATTTGGTTGAAGGCAGCGGTCGGGAGTTGCTAGAAAGTGTAGGATATGAAGGAGAACGGAATAGGTTAGCGGTCCAAAGATGGCTGATGGGACGATCGAGACAAGGCCGGGTGGGAACTACGCGATGGGAAGTGATGATTAGGAGTGGAATTGGACCACTAGCGGAACGATTACTACAAGCAGGAGAGGAGAAAAGAAAAAAAGAGGAGATTGGAGAGGGAGTTGAGCAAGGGGAACTAAATTAGAGCGGAAATATAAATGAAAAGCGAAGATGGCAAATGACAAAGGCGATTAGGGGGGAGAAGTAGATGAAACAAGGAGGCTGTATAAAAAATAATATACAAAAACAGACAGAACGATATGACATTTAATAGAAGGCAGAAAAATTAAAGATACGATGTGAAACCGATAAAGGCCGATAAGATGAAGACGCAGTAACCGCCCCTTGAATTAGACAGGAGAGATAGGGGATGTTCTAACCTGGGGAAGAGACTGCGGGTCAGAATTGGGGTTGGAACCAAATATGGAAGGACAAAGCCAGCGAAAATGAAGATAAGAACATGCTAAAAGTCGGATAAAATCGGAGATAACAGATAAGGATTGAATATAAAAAGCAGGCCATTGTCAGTTAAAAAGTTCCGACAAAATCAAATTACAAACCATGGCTATGATTGATTCGTAAAGTCGTTACAAAATATCGATCGAATATCTAAGGGCCAAGTACCAGTAAGTGATGGTCGCAAGAACAATAATGCAGATGCTCGATATCACGTGCGGAATCTTACTAACGTATTACGTGATGAATAGGTAGCGATGGAAGACTTTGATGGTGGATATTCACAGGATAGTGTGCTAGGCCACCTTGACCGAGAAATAGGAGATGAATGGTCTTCAAGTAATGGAGCCGCATCACAACTGGTAATTCCAAGAGACCAAGTTGAGGAGTCAGAGGAAGAAGGACTAGGAGGTACGTATGACTATGAAGAGCTCCTCCAAGGTCGGGTGGTTGATGAGCCATTATCGGACTGGGTGTTTGTGGAAGGTCCGGCACGAATGCCGAGAGAGTTTGATACGAAATATGCGGTAGTGATGGGATGCATTGTATCTATGTCACCGATCAAACGAAACATAGGGAACAACAACTGGAACCGAGTAATATATGTTGGGAACTTTCGACGAGACACGTTTTGTCAAGTACAATGTACGGAGTTTCGAAGTATTGTGGACGACAAGGCATTTTTCCACGTGCGAGTGAACTCATTTGTATGTTTCATAGACGCGGAACCGAACATGCACGAAGGGAAATGGCAGTTTGCACTGGGACCTACGACACGATGTATTGTGAAAGGAGAAGAGGAGGACTTAAGCGACGCAGTGATTGAGAACAATAATACACCTATCGATCCACGACACCTTACAGCAACAGCGATCAATAAAGTGAAAAGCAAATTCCAAGAAGTGATCCAAAAAGCAAAGAACAGGAGAAGTAGCAGGGAAATCAGTCTACTGAAAGATGTACCACTATCAATACTTGGAGAAGAAGGAAAATTTCGAAATGTGTTGGTGGTGATCACCAGTTACGACAATGATGGGAACCAAAATATAACGGTGACGGACTTTACAGAGCATGAGAATCTGGAATACAATAACTGGGAACAAACGGGGCGGCAAAGCGGAGGAATCAAAATATTTCTTTCGCAACAAAAATGGATTGACGCACCACTTCCGGACTTGAATTCATATGTTGTGCTGCGAAATGTGTGTTTATTTCGAGTTAACGGAGAAGGAAGTCGAAGAAGAAGAAAAATAGTTGGGAAAATGCATCCTAAAGATGTGATACGATGCTCAAGATGGCCGAACTTGGGTGAAAATATAATAGCGTTACGAAGACGAGAGGAAACGGAAAAAAAAGGATATGGAAAAATAATGACAGCGAGAGGGAGAAAAAGCAGGAAAACTAGCACAAGAAATGAAATGGGAAGATCCGAAAATACGGTAAGAAAAGAGAAAAGGGATGGAAACGCGAATTATAGAGAAGGGACAGAAATGGCGGAGGCAGCAAAAAGAATAGAAAGAAATGGAGAAGAAGAAGTAAATGAAAACGGAAAAAACGAGGAAAGCGGTAATAAAGATGAGGGTGAAACAGAAAACCGAAACAATAAAGAGAGGGAACATAATACAGAGGGTGAAATAGAAAGAAATGATGGAGAAGAGATTGTTGGAGGTGGGAGAGTAAATAAGCGGAGGTGGATGATGAACTTGATAGATGAATATGAGAGGATGTTTTAACTATTTAAAGGGATTGAGGTATTGAGGGATTGAGGTATTGAGGGATTGAGGGATTGAGGTATTGAGGTATTGAGGGTTTGAGGGTTTGAGGGATTGAGGTATTGAGGGTTTGAGGGATTGAGGTATTGAGGGATTGAGGGATTGAGGTATTGAGGTATTGAGGGTTTGAGGGTTTGAGGGATTGAGGTATTGAGGGATTGAGGGATTGAGGGATTGGGGATTGAGGGTTTGAGGGTTTGAGGGTTTGAGGGATTGAGGGTTTGAGGGTTTGAGGGATTGAGGTATTGAGGGATTGAGGGATTGAGGGATTGGGGATTGAGGGTTTGAGGGTTTGAGGGTTTGAGGG
>NW_027117802.1:0-9974 GCF_038497815.1 [Lipomyces] oligophaga | reverse complement strand
GAATTTGCAAGATTATTTAATGAGAACGATATGTCCAAAATGCTAGCGGACAATTACATTTTGTGGGAGGGTGCTTTGAGAGCTGATGGCATCAGCCGTGCTAGACTACCAGAGATTGACAATGGAAATTGCACAGAAGCAGTGAAGAATTGGATTAACGGTGGAGGACACGAATCGGGAGTTAAAAATATGCTTCGAGATAAGTCAGATAATGTTGCCGAGTCTGAGAGCAATAGATCTAGAGGATTTCGAAGCAACCGTCATAGTGCTTATGGAGCACCATCGGATGACTATATTGAACTTGAAGGGTTTTCGAACAAAAGTTATGACACAAAGTATTGGTACGGCACCAATAATGGATATACTTGGGATCAAGGTGCCCGCGCTGTAGGAGCACACTGCAATGGTAGATTGCGCTCAACATATCAATATGGCAAGGAAGTTTTGACAAAAGCTGTGCCGATGATCGCTGTCCTTCTTTCTCTCTCTCCGATGCTCAAATGTTGACAATCTTATCCTGAGTCTACTCAGCTGACAAATACAAATTGATTGAATACTGGCTTCAATTGATTAGTGGAGCTGTATCAGCTACTGGAAGATTGGAACGCGGGCACATGCTATGCAGTAGAGTGATGCAAACTGGATCAGATTTGTTTACTGCATCGGTGATAAATTGAATAGAGTAGTTCAGAATGAAGAGATTAAATTTAATTTATAAATTATTCGTAGTAGCTACAGAATTATCTAAACGATTGACTCAATCCTATTCTCGGTGACCATCATACGAAATCTGGAAGCACGGATCAGTTAAAAGATTAAATGATTTTTGTCCCGAAAAGATGGAATAAAAATATGGCCATGATTTCCCTGGAAAATGGAATGTGAACTAGGACGGAATTTTTACGGCGTATTTAATCTATAATAGTCCAGGGTAAACGCTAATTTCTGGAACTAGGACTCAAAAACTAATTATAAAATCAAATTTGTCATAACCAAAACAAAATTATATCAACAGTAAAGATCACATCAAGTAGATACATTCATGCGTTCATGCGTTCATACCTCAATCACACTTGTATGTTCTTAAAGGTATTGCTGTAAACTTGATCGACTAATGCAACTTGGCCATGCAGACTCATAAATTCATCGCCGCTTCCTTCGCCAAATGATATTTCGGTTAATTAATTCATCAAACTTGCGCAAATGTATATCGCTGTTATGCCTGAAACATATTTTGCCAGAGCAGACAGTAAGGAAGGTATGTCAAAAAATATGCTTCTTATAATGGCCTTAGTGGTCGGTTGTATCTCTCGTTTGGGAGAATTGAGATAGAACGGATCGTTCCGAACGATACGATTAACTATAATTGCAAGCTCTCTTGAAGTAAACCATTTCTGGAGAACTTTGTACGAGGACAGTTCTAGAGGCGAAGGTGGCATGAGATAAAGATATAAAATTGAAAGGATGCACGAAGAAAGACCGTATACAACCCATATGCGACGCCATATTGTAGGATCTCCAGCAGGACCGATACTAATAACTTTATAACTAACAAGAGTGAACATAAGATCAATCAATGCAGATGCTGGATCGCCCCAATCTTCTACTTTCTCATGCCCTTGAAAGGTATAAAATGATTTCATACAGTAATCGGAAAAATAACTAGCATAGCATCCAAGCGCATAAATTGCCACAGCTAGAAGTAGCATAAAGACGTTGCTAGTCCAGTATTGAGCTATAGATCCCAATCCTATAATAAGGAGGCAAGTGCTAACCAAACGGCGAGGATCAGCCACATGCGATAGATGTCGTGGAAAAATTCCGGCCAGGGAAACCAATACTGTTGCTATAATCAAGATGACAGGCAGAGCCTTTTCCAACGGAGAATTTTTAGTAAGCGTAAATACTGTGATGGAGGTTGGTAATCCACCAAAGTTCGTACCAAAGAAGAAAGAGGAAAAAATATGCAAAATCAAGACTTGGCCATTGATCTTCCGTTTAACCCGGCGCTCTTCTCTCAATGTCCAGCGTGCCTTAGGATCGAACGACGGTATCTGTTTGTACAACAAGTTCAGCCCAAGTGTGTCTGACTTTATGGGATCATCGAAAATTGACTGTTGAGTTGACACACATTCCAAATAATGCTCCTTCCTAGCAGCCGACATCCAGAATCGGAATTTGGAAGGCCCACTAGAAAGTTCGGGCCAGTCTTTCGGAATGTTGAGCACATTAACATCTTCTCCATTCAATGTCTCCTAGTCGGACTCTGTGAGCATAGCCTCACAGTGAGGATGAATGAACGATATTTCAGATCATAGATGTTTTCCACCTCAGCACAAATACTCAACTAATTAAAATCAAGATGTCGACATAAATATTTGTTTGGTAAATATACTGCTGACACGAACATAAATCTCTCGTGCAGTCATTCAAAACCAACTCGTCTTCCTCAGCAGCATTTACCAGGTTCGGACAAACTTCTTACCTGTGATCAGAGCAGTTTGTGCTGATAACGTTAGGCATTTATTTGATCCGAGTATGTAATCTCAGCTTGTTTTTGTCCACCTTTGATTCCGCCTAGTTTTTTTAACTTTATCTTTTTCTTCCTCTATTTCGCCGTTATTTAAACTCTAATGCCTATCGCGCTGTCCATTTTTTTCACACCAGCCTGGAAACCTCCACTGTACGCTCCCCACAATATTTTACTGGCCTTGGCTCCGGCTCGGCACTTGGCCAACTTTCTCAGGGTGAGTAGTCCGTTTTTTCTCTATCGTATGAACTCTCGGTCCTTACTACGTTAATTTCTTTTTTTGCCTCTTTTTTATTTTATCTCTCAAATTTCCATACATTCAATCATTCAGAAACAAGATCAGAATTATTGACTAATAAAGCTGGAGAATTTAGTGAGAATGGAATGATAACCAGTTATCCGGTTCTAGTGAAATGCTGCCTAAACGTGCATAATATGTTAAATTTGTACTATTAATTTCATGTTTAGTATATTCGAAAAGTCAATGCTGCTTCTAATCTTTTAGTAATAATCATTTTGGTTTAAAGTCATATTTAAATGACGAATATCGTTTTTGCTACCTGAAGCCAATAGCGAAAGTTATTGATCCAAATTAGAATAGCGTACGTCTTGCTCCCAGTTACTGGTGGGATCATACTGCTCTCTATCAGTCACATTGCTTCGATCCGGAAGCTGGGCTAATACTTGGAAAATATTACAAACAGGTGCGATTTGCTTATATCAGGAGATAGAATCACCTAAAAGCTATGTTCCTTGGCTCACTCACCACGTCACTTGTTGCACTTCTAGCTGGATTACCAGCCGGACTCCCCGTTGCCCTTGCATTTTTCAACTCGACTTTGATTCCATCAGGGCTCGGACCGGTTGAACTTGATATATCGACTCTTCAAGGACAGCGAGTGGTAAAACTTGTTCAGCATACTCCACCGTCGATTACTACTACTTGGGCTTTTTTCGACTTGTTCGAACCACTTGAGCTCACTGACGATTTCCCTGACGACTCTGATGCATGTGTGGGTCATGAAGGTAGAAATTTTTAATTTTGTTGGATTAAAGTCATCCGAGCTAATCTATTAACAATGGTCTAGGATGCATAATTAGAACAGTTACATTGCCTGACTCGAAACATTTGACAATACACACTATTCCACTGGATAGTTCTCATACAATAAGCACATCCAGCTTTCAAATATGGTTAGAGAACGCTGTTGGGCCGGAGATGACTACTATCCTATACATCGATTTTCACTGTGACAAAAGTGCAATTAATTCCATGCAAGATGAAATTTCTACAATAGATATTAACGGAACTACATCTTCCTCAGAGGCTAATTTGGGAATTCTCAAAACAAATGCTAGCTCGAACTTTTTTGGTATACGTCGACTTCGTCCCTTAGACAACGGCTTGTACCTCAGTCTAGATAGCAGTATTACATGTGCCGAAGATCAACTAGAGGAAGATTATAGTCTAGTGTCGGCTGACGACCACCTGGTTTATGGTGCATCCTCGAACTGGAGGCTTACTAAGCTTGCTCTGATTATGACCTTAGCTGTAGTCATATCGTTTGTTTCTGGATCAACCTATGGTAAGCGACAACGAGCAGCAAATGATATTGATTTTCTTCCCTTTGTGCAAACGACTAGTGGCTTTTCTCGTGTTACCGGTGATCTTGCTCATAGAGTAGCCAGAGGAGCGAATAGTATTTGAGCTTCTTGATATAATGAGTATTTATTAGAATATTTACCATTTTGCTTTCTACTATCGAGATCGTTGTCAGAGGCTGAGAGTCTTTCTCTCATAGATGACATTTTCTAATAATGCTTCGATATTGGCATCGCAAACTGTAAACGAACCAGAAGAGTTTTAATCGTTATTCTAGATTGATAACAGCCAAAAATAAGGAATTAAAACTGCTTATACGAAATGTTCTTATTCCAGAAAGTCTGCACTGCCAGAAGCCCCGACTGCGCTCGCACAGTCTGGGGTAGCTCAGCTGCCGCGCCGCAGTAGCATTATTCTCTTCTTCTAGTTCATGCCACTGAACCGTACGTATTGGAAATCAGAAGATCGATGTACTTTCCTCAACTTGAGGATTTCACCTAAATATAAATTGCACAATAGCGTCTCTGCTTATCAATTTAAAGTTGCTGGTAATAACATGCCTAGAATCAATATCTCTCAGTGCAATAACTCTCAGTGCATAGCCAACCGACACGCTCTCTGGCAGTTTGACAATCTCAATATTATAGGAAGTAATATCGGTGCCCCATTTAAATGCTTTTAAATTTTCTTCAATAATATCCGTATGCGAACAACAATGTAGATACACTGTTCCGATTTCAGGTGACGGCGAAATACAAGTAAGGACTCACCGCTACGCTATGAAAAACAGTTGTAGAAAACATTTAAATAACATCAGACTGGCTCAGGTAATAATAGGCGTCGGTGATCTACGATAACTGCTGGTTTATAAGTTTATAAGACACAACATCAGTTGCTCTGCGGGATGATCTTCAGAACAGTTCATGGAACATGAGTAACATGGAGGAGAATCTTTGTACAAATATTGTATATATATTGTTTCCTGTCTAGGTACCGTTATCTTAATTTGGTATTTACTTAGTTTTGGTTTTCGTCATTTGTGTTCTGTAACATTCTTCCTGGCAGGTGTCACATTCAAAGAGAAGTCGAGCCCTGGGTATCTGCACTTGATTCGAACTAAACTGACAATCAAGCAATTTGAAATTTCAATCTTAAAGCCTTAATTAATAACAATTCGCTTTATGCCTTTAAACTTCCAGAATTGAGTACTGATTCTCGCCTCTTTGAGGTAGTTCCAGATATGTTGTTGCCGCTACTTGTAGTTTCCTATCTTGCTGGATCCTCTCTTGAATACTACTAGCTATTCTTTCTGCACCTACTCTTGCGCCTTCAAGATTGGCTCCTGCTGGACCAAGCCTCAGAAATGCTAGCCGCCCTGTTATGTACAGAGGTACGTCCTTGGACCATTCCAGATCATCAGTCAAGCATGGTAGTCCTGAGCCTATTGTCTCAATAGGATAGCTTTTCAGCAGAGGTTGAAGAAATTCAACTCCATTTATGTTTGGAGTAGATCCTGTTGCATAGTAAACGTATTTCAGTTCATGGAGAATTTTCACTGCCGATGAGCCCATATAAACCTTAGAATCAGTCCACTGTTGCTGTTGTGTACTCCACTGGCCAGGCTCAAATGTAGAGTGCTCGTGAATCTCCAACACGCCCTTCTTCTCGTAACTTTTCACGTGATGATAATACTCGGGATTAACAGATCCTCCATCTCTGGCTTGTTTAATCATGTGCCATCTTTCCTCATCGGTATCGAGCATCCAGAACGTGGACTTCATGTAATTTTTGTACTTTGACACCCATTCCAGATCAAAATCAAAATGCTTGACTTTGACTCTGCTTCTCAAAATCCAGTGCACTTTGGTTACTCCTTTTTGACTAAGTAACCGATGACATAGCTGTGCTCCTGTTAGTCCGCCTCCTACTACAACATACTGGCTGTTGTGCTGAACCTGGCTCGGAGGGAAAGATACCACAGATTGATTCAATGCTTTGAACAAGTCACTTGTGTGACAACAGCCTGTGGGAAAGTTAGGGCTATTGATATCTTGATTGATTTCTCCGATAGGGCCACATGCTAGTACTACATAGCGAGCCTGTATAACATCTCCGCAACATGTCTCTACGGTGAAAACTTTGTCTGTCTCGTCGTAGTCGATTTTGGAACACTTTTGGTGCGAAATCTTATCCTCCAGGTCATATCGCTGTACAATGTCTTGACAGTAATCGTGAAAAAGTTTTGTGGATGGCCGGAAGTAGTCCTTGTCGTCTCTATGATCTACCTCGATCGGTCTATGTTTGTTTCTTCTCTTCTTCATTTGGTGCTTCGACAGTTCTTTTCCAGCCACGCCTGTGATTTTCATTAGCTGTTTCTGTCTACCGTTTTTATAAGCAAATGCAATCATTCCATTTATATCTTGAGGATCGGGATGGAAGAACATGGGCGACCTAAGAAACGGAATCTGGCATGCTTCAAACTGGCGATCCCACTGCCCCATCCAGGATCCAGAAGTAGCGTCAATGCAGTGGATCTCAAGCTTGGGATGCTCAAAAGTCTTGTTCCTATGATTGAGAGTGTTTATTCGCTTCTTATGCAGCCAATGAAACCTTTGCTGCTCGAGGTCAGAAAATAGAGCATCTGGGGTCCTTTCCAATAATCTAGCAGCAATGGCCAGTCCAGCTGGACCCCCTCCAACAATAAGTACGTCCAACATTGCAACAATTCGCAGAAAAATATCAGAAAACGGATAATTAAATAATAAAATAATATAGAAATGCAGTGCTTTGACTATTTGGTGTTGTGGTAATTAAAACAGATCTAGAGTTGATATACACCTTTAGGGCCGCGATACCTTGAGGGTTGAACCTCGACCTCGATAAATCCATGAGATAACCTAGCAGGTATTTAATGGGCTGTTTAATGGGCTGGGAACAATATCCTTCCCAGGCTGAAAGGAATTATCAAAAAACAACTACTCCTCTTCATTGATCACTCCTCCTCATTGATCCATACTTTTGAAGTTAATTGCAGTAAGATAGTTGAATCAATTGAATAAAGGACACTCAAACTTTCATATACTGAAAATGTATTATTTACATTGGACAACAATGCAAAAATGATTTACCATCTGGTTATAGTAATCGCAAACCCTCTCTGTAAACCTAGAGCCAATAATTGATTAATTCAATTAGTGGTAGCGAATCTGCTATCGAGCCAACGTAGACTCAAGCATACACTCAATAGCGATTAATTAACCAGCAAAATTTATTTTTCAAAAAAAAAATTATCCAGAGAACCAGTTTTCTTTCATTTGACTTCTTTGCATCTTAATATATTGATATATTGATATTGATATATTGATATATCCATATATAGGAATAATGTTATCTGGCTATATGATTAATAGACATCTCAGTTTCTTGGTATACACTGCAATCATATATTACAACCCTTTTTTTCATCTTCAATCGTTTGCACTAGCTGTTCTGTCTTCAAGTCGGACTGGAATCTGTACATGATCGAGTAAACTCCATAAATCAGTAATTCAATACAAATAAATCATTGCAAACACCGCTCACCCCACTGTCTGATCCTCAAAACAAACCATTCAAATTACATCTCGCAACTGTAAATCCTAAATTCAATCGAGTTAGCCTCCTGAATAGCTAATATAATCAGCTCCCTCATCCAATAGTTCAAAACCGGAACTTATTATTCTGCACAAATAACTGATTCCATGATCGAGCAGAACAGCCATACTTCGTATAATTCAATCCTCAAACCATCAACTTAAATACCTACTTAGATAACTGGAAAACTGAATATAAATAAACCTACTATTCACATAATTCAAACTATTCGAAACAGAATTGGATACTCGACATCTAAGTTAAAAGTCGGGTTAATATTAATTGCAACTATTATGTAAACCACTTCAATGATCTCGATAAAATACCTGTCGACATCTAGCATTCCTCGAATTCCTTTGGCGCAGGTGTAGAAAGCTGATTCAAGACAGGATTGGCCGGCCGGGACGTACTCCTATATATTTCGAATCATCCCCGACCACCTCCCCCGGCAGGCCGTGAATCGTCCGTTATGGCAATAATTTTGCGTTTCTCCGTAACTCTGTAAATCATTTCAGAATCATTTTAATCTTTGGCGAATAAATAAAACAACCAAGAAAAAAAAAAGGTTCAGTTGAATAGGCCCCATCGTACAAGAATTGGCTATTGCACTCGAAATCCCTGCCCCTCACCCTAGTATACTAGAGGTGGAATACCCCATGGGGATTCCAACCTTGTTTCTTAGCAACTGGCTTAACCTAAAACCCTCAGGCAACTTGCTTAGTTTTGTGACTTCTATTCACCATTACTACAGATAGAATACTGAATAAACCCTCAAAACCGCTAATTCTACAATGGAATTCTTCACTTCAAAACCTTTGTGAATAAAATCACTTGAATCTCAACCTTATGCTATGTAATATATCTCTTTTGGAATTTTTGTGTATCTATTTACTTATCAATTTACCTCTCAAATATTGTGCACAACGTATATTATAAACCTCTCTGCTTACCCACCTTTTCAGCCTCACACCCTCCACTTACGACAGCTAATTACATACGGCATGATTATATCTTCAAAATATCATATTAAAAAACAAACAGATTTTGCAGGTACTAATTACATCTACTACTCCCAATGAGTAGGACCAAATGTAGTACCCTCGGGAACAGTATAAAGAGGGGTTGCTGCGCCATCGACTCCAGCACCAGAAACAGTTTTACCCCACCATGGCATACTGACATTGGTTACCTGCAAAGTGCAGAAGACAAGCACAGCACAAAGTGCCACACCTGCACTCAACGCAGCCGAAAGAACAAAGTTGTACTTTGTCCACCATGTCAAATAGCGACGACGAATAAAGTACATGAAAATAAACGACACTTCAAACCCTGGAATAAAGTACGACAAGTTATATCCAGAGTTCCACCAACTCATACCAGCAAGGAACATGATAGGGTTGAAGTTTTTAACAAAAGGAAACTTCTTCATAGCAAAGAATCGAAGGTAATACAAAGGAAATCCCGCGATGGTACCGATCAAGAAAGACCACTTGAGCCATGGATAAAGCGTTCCAAAAATCCGTCTTGGACCGACAACACCCCATACAAGAGTAGCCGTGTAGAGCGCATTTGGGAAGGGGCAAGTGAATCTGTTGTCTTGGTCCGGTGAACACAAATCATCGAACGAGTGTGTCAGAACTTCGTTTGCAACAATCGTGATCAAGACCTGAATAACTGTCGCCAACAGCTGCGCTCTAAGGAACGCGCGAGGTGGAACCTTGGCATAGTGTGCCAACTTCTGGGAACCGATAATACTATCAGCCTGAGCATCGACATTCCATCCGAACACTCGACAAAGCATATTGGAAATAGCATGCTCGGGAACCATATATCCAGCAACAATGATAGCAATATCATTGAAGCCAAGTTCATAACCAGTAATCGAAAACACAATTGCACTTGGGAAGACAAGGAACATGCAAATAACCATAATAACAATAATAGCCCACGCAGGAGTGTTGGTAGGATACACTTGGCAAGCAAGAATAGCAAAGACGACCGAAACCAAAAGAATCACAAGATACCACCAGTCGGGTACCTCGGGATACTTTGACATCAGTCTGCAAAGCGGATCATCATATGCGTCGTAGTTTGACTTACCACGGTTCTTTAGACTTTTAAAGAATCCAATGGCTGCTGTTTTCAGATGACGATATTCAGCAAGAACGACATACACCCACGAACTCGTAAACATAACAAACTCAGACC
>NW_027117801.1:0-12274 GCF_038497815.1 [Lipomyces] oligophaga | reverse complement strand
TATCTAAATTCAACAGATTATGACATTAGTCGGGTCATATTCATAATAGAAGAGAGAGGCACAAAGGCTCTTGAGACTTCTATTCTGTTTTCAAGTTATCTTTGGAGCTAGATTTGATGACGATAGATGACGCACATTCAAAGATTCGAGAAAATCTGTACCTCAAAGTCCTGAAATCTTCAAAATCAGCTCCTTTAATGAAGTCAGTCTCATTTTCTAATCCTCTTTCATAGCTGTAGAACGACAACGTGTCGCTATTCAAGTCCGGATGTGATTGTGTCAAAATAGAGTCAAGAAATAGAGTCAAGAAAAATTTCCTTCCATCACATGAATACTATCCTACTACTAACACAGTGCACAGCATAATTTCTGAAAAATCTGGTGATTATTAGCTTCCAATTCATTTAGCCGAATGTCTAATGACATAACTAATGCCAACTGCTTAGAATAGCTAAGTCGGGTGTGCATTATTCAGCCAAATTTTTGTCTGTATACCATCTTGTATTTTGTTCGAATATATGGCTAGACCTACAAAATGCTAAACTCAGCTCTCACTGGGTGAATGCACCGTTGAAATGAGCCATATGCGCTAGAAATTTGTCGCAAGAATTGACGATATATGTTAATTGCAAGTTATTCAAACATTGGATCGGGAGAAGCCACCAACACAAGAAACTAAAATATCTTGCTTTATTTCGATAAGATTTGATTCAGTCAAATGTGTGTAATGGCATTGGTGGATAAGCCCTAACTGAATGCACGCCTGTGTAAGGAGCGCCAGATCCATCCACTGGACTTGAACCACCCGAAGAACTAGCTGGACCAGACTGAATAGAAGCATGAGCTCTATTAGCACTATATGATGCTAGATGATGACGGTGTGAATACGATAGATTTGAAAATAGAGATAAATGATGATCTCCTAGACCTTTGGACTGTGTAGTAGGTCCACTTGGACAAGCAACTCGAGAAGAGTATGTAGAAAATTCCGATGAAGTTCGAGACTGAAGTTCGTCGAGATCGAAAGTTTCGGGATATTGCTCGCGAGCATTATTAGATCGTGATTTCCAAGAAAACCAAAATAAATGTCTTAAATAACCAGTAGAAGAGTGAGATTGCTGTCTATCGGGCGAGTTCAACAAATGTTCTGTCATACTTGCATCCGAAGGTTTTGACCGAAAAATTCGAGCAATCGAGCTTAGATCGTTCATTGGTCGTCGATGATATGTTACAGCTGAAGTTAAAAACATGTTCAAAGTTCCTGAAATCCAAAATCCTCTAATAGCAGTTAGAAACAAATTCTTCAACCAGCTTGATTGGAACAGTACGTACGCACTCAGACCACAAGACACAACAATCAGGTTCGATAGTTTGCATGCTCTTTCATAAGAATGGCACATATCTGCATTATGTCCATAGCACTCATCTAGTCCATTTGGAATTGAGCAAGATGTTGAAATTCCTCCAGTCATAATCATAATATAAATGAATAATCCAAGCCAATAGACTGCGAGCGAAATCTGAGAGATCACAAAGACAAACGGCCAAATGGTCGCTTCCGAGGAAATATTATCAATATTGATCGTAAATGGCGAACCATCCAACTGGTTTTCGTCCCGAAAGTTATAAAATGATGAAATGCGAGCAGTTTCTGTACGAAATTCTCTCAGGATCACGACCGTCGATATCAAAATCGCGATGTTGGATATGCTCGAAGACACGATGAGCAGAACATAGACTTGAGGAATTTTTGCGTCCGAACCATTGTGTAGTCGCACTAAATGAATGAAATATGCAACGACAGCTAGCACGATCGCTAAAAACACGGCTTCACTTATCGCAAAAACTAAATATGGGATGACCCATGGAGGATAGGAAACTGTCCGGCTTCCAGCAGTGCGCCTAAGAACTACCGGCCTTAGACATTTCCACATAGCACCTTAGCACTCCACAGTAATTTAAGCATGTAGTAGCTAAAAAATTTGTGCAATTATGCAAATCTGTGGCGTGGCAGTCCAGCCTTGCAAGCTGAGATCAGAATCAATTTCGAGCTGGAACGTTTCACAGTTCTCAGGATTCTGACCCGGAATCACAAACAATTACAGTATAAGATTAATAGACTATAAGCAGTGATTAAGAAGGTGGAAGCCCAACTCTCATATATGTACTCTACTATACGCGAGACCTTTCAGAATTAGCCAAAAGAGCGTCGTAAGCAATCCCTCAAAGATTTAGGACTAGATATATTTTAGATGGCTGAGCCGCTTCTCATCGTTACCGAGAACGCGTACGCTACGTACGTTATGACCGCTTTAGGAAATAACAACAGAACACAAATATTATTATTTACCAGAACAATCAAATGCATCATTCATACAATAATCATCTGCTCTACTCATGCTTCATCGTTTAAGTACACTCCGGATATCAATGTAACTAAAATAATGATCATTATGAGAATCTCAGAAAACATATCCAAAACACCAAGAAATAAATTGAAAGAGATTTAAAAAGGGGGAAACACATTGGAGACCAAAAGTACAACATAATACATTTTCCAGCAATACCAATTACTATCTAATAATTGGAAAATCGCGGTAGCAATGAAGTCAAACATGAGATATTGGTTCCCTTTCTAAGGAAGTCATGCGTTAATAGTTCTTGCGATGATGCGCGACTGGCCACATCTACGCACAAGCATACAGCAAGGAAGCTCTTGATCTCTCGGCTAAGCTTCTCAGGATGTTTTAACGTAGGAGTTCCGTTAGTAGCAATAAGATACAGTGCTCTGAGAGGCTCCTCATTCAAATAAGGCGGCTCTGATTCGATCATCTCAATAGCCATTATACCTAAAGACCAGATATCAACTTTTGCACCATATTCTTTCTGTCGAATAACTTCAGGAGCCATCCAATAAGGAGTTCCAACCATCGTCGCGCGCTTCTTCTTCTGATCCGTAAGCTTCGCACAGAAACCAAAATCAGTAATCTTAACGTGTCCTTGAGCGTCCAATAAAACATTATCACTCTTAATATCTCTATGAATAATGTTCTTGCTATGAAGATGATGTAGTCCTTTGCAAGTCTCAAGACAAATAGTAGCAATCTGGATTTCGTTCAAAGTGTTGCGTTCAATTATCGAAGTCAGAGCACCCCCCTCCATGTATTCCATGATGACCCAGAGATCTGCTGGCTCACGCAAATATGAGTCTAAAAAGTTAACAATATTAGGATGATGAGACTCCCGCATGATTAAAATTTCGTTCACGATCATTTCCTTTCTGGGTTGCAGCTTTAGATCAATCTGCTTTATAGCAACACGACCCAGATTAGAATATCCAGGTCGAGCAGTACCCACAAATACAGATCCACTTGCACCATGACCGACTTCCTCTTTCCGATCATAAATCCTGGCAGGATCACCTGGTGAGACAACAGACCGTAGTTTAGCCATAATCTGATCATCATCCATCGACGAAATCGGACGCTCGTTTTTATTAGGGGATTTCTGAGCTGTCTTGATAGCTACAGAAGCTTTAGCCACAGTGGTCTTAACTTGAACAGCAGGCGATACAGTCTTTCCGTTCGTTGATGATTTCGAATGTTGAACCGCTCTAGGAATATGATGTTGTGCAAGCGACTTTTTAATAGGAGTTTTCTGAGCCTGTAACTTTTCAGGAACTGTAGATGCAGGCTGCGATGACTGATCTATTGCCTGCTGACGCTGCAATTGCTGTTCCTGATGCTGCTTGTGTAGCTGGCGTCGTTGCTGTGCCTGTAGCTGCATTTTAGCAACTTCAGCATGATACAAAGCCTCATCTTTCTCAGACTGATCAATAGAGGTCACTTGGTTAACTGGCTTGGGCTGTAGCGGCTTGGAAGCTTGAATGCGTTGTCCAGCTGGCTGTTGAGCAATAGAAGAGTTTGAAGCACTATCCAGTGTAGTGCGAGGTTGAGGAGGTGCAGGTGCAGGACGGACAGCATTGAAGGTTTTGAGAGGTACAATCGGACCAAGAGCAGGCGATGACTCCGACAGAACGGACTGGTTTGGAACTGCTGGAACATTGTGGGAGGATGTAGTGATTTTGTATTGATTTTGAAAATGATGATGCGAATTGGGTTCCAAAGAAGTGTTTCTGTGAAGAGGATGTCGAGCAGGAATTTCAATTTCATCTGTTTTGACCTGCGAAGATCTGTGAGATTCGTGCTCGGGAGATTGAGCTCGATGATGATGTGGTAATTGTGACTGCTCAGCTGTAGGTTGAATAGTCGATAGCGGTGGAGTTTGTGGCCGATCTTGAGTGGCAGGTTTCAAAGGTCGTATTGGAGCCGGGGGTGCCTGGCGATGCGGAAGTGGTGCAGGACTTAAGGTTTTTGATACTAAAGGTATAGAGCCAGAATTAATGTAAGGCGAAGCAGGGGTCCCAGGAGTGATAGGAGACTTTAGATTGTTAACAGTAAGATCGATAGTCGAAGATGTTCTGATAGGAGGTAAGACCGGAGCTGTAGAAATTGTTGTCGTTGTAGTCTGGATTGGGGCGGTGGAACCAACAGATGACAGGCTGCGGTAGGTTTGCTTGACAGTATGCGAAGAAGATTGCGCAGGAGCAGACACGGGAGAACTAGTGGGGCTCTCGGCTTCAGAAGATGAGGATGAATGGGACGACGCAAAGCTTTCTTCGATATTGAGATTATCAGAATAAAATTCCAGAGCCTCAATGACTGCCTGAGGATTTTTTGCGTAATCCTCTTGAGTAATGGCAGAAGCATTCAGCAATCTTGCCCAAGACTCAGGTAATCCAGTAAATCCGCCTGAATTAGGATCGAAACCAACATGGACACGATGGGAGAAGTTTGTGGGACTGGAAACACCCATTAAGGGGCACCGCTGTGACAAGAGCGTTAGCAACGAAGAACAAAGGCAATGATCAAGAAATAATTATGAAAAATTTCTGAACATACACTGTAAATTTCATCCATCCATGCATAGAGATCTAAATCATTATTGCAGGCAAGAAAAATGCTTTTGCTTCCGGTTACACGTTCGAGCTCGAAACAATAAGGTTTGATGTCTACACGACTAACATTGATGATTGAAGACAATGGCAGAGTAGAATAAGGAGCAGCGCTTTCTGCTTTGTGAAAGTCGAGAGAAGACAGTCTCAGAGTGAGATATTTCCTAGACCACATAAAAGACCTTATGCCTTCTTCACGCACACTGAGCCATCCCTCCTTGACGATCGTACTTTTAAGTGTAATTCCACCACCTGCTGAGCGGTTAGACAAGTCACTTCTAGACAAGGGAGCAGACATTGAAACACAGGAACCAACATACTAGGAAGATCTGAGGGCAAGATATGGGTAGTAATCGGGACTGTCTGTTGCAGATTTGTGGTCGATGTGTTTGTTGACAGAGGGGGCCTAGAAGAGGCAGGAGGCGTTGGTGCAGGACCTGGATACATGAAGGCACTGTTGTTGGTGAATAGAGATGAGGTCGACATTGTATATCAGGCGAAAATACGAGTGAAGATAGAAAAAATTGACGACTGAAACAAAGGTGTAGATAGAAAGATGTGAAGGAGTAAGAAGGAAAGATAAACTAGAAATTTCGCAACAGAAAGATCAGCAGGAGAGAAGGGGGGACAGTATAATCGAACAGATGGGAAAATAGGAGAGTGTGTGGCTTAAGACAATGAAGACCTTAGATTTCCTCGCAGGAAGCTCCGGACGTGTCAATAAAGTGCACGCCAGTCAAGGAAAATTGCAGAGAGCCAAACTAGCTGTGCCGAGCAATAAAGTGAGGAAGAGAGAGTGAAAGAGTGGAAGAGGGCGAAGTAGTTAGAAGAAGAAAGAGGAGCGCAAGAATAGAGGAAGAAGCATGCGCTGATGGATGAAGTGAGATCAAATTTAGGATGCGATTTTGTATGGAGCTGCAGGTGGAACCAAAGCAGGGGCAAAAGGAGTATGGAAGATGATAGGCAAACGCAGCACAAACACGGCCAGGGGGCGGTAGGCTGGCGATGATGATGGCTGTCGACGCGGGGCAGAACAACGTCAAATAAGCGACTTGTAGCACTTCACAACGCAAAAAATCTGTTCTAGCGCTCTAGCCGACTAACTTTCTCGATGTTTTCCTGCAAAGGAACCGTGCCGACCGTCCCCTGGCGTTCCAATAGTCAACCCTAGCCCGCGTATCGCGCAAAGGCGCGCCGTGTAGTGAGGCTTGCAGCCCGAACGCGCGTCTCTACGCGTTGTCGCCGCCAGCTGCACGCGGACCAGATGATGAATCACGTGAACACGCGCTTGGGCTGGATTAGGACTGGGGGCTAGTGGGAAGGGCAGCGAGCGGCCGCATGGGGCAATATAGTGTGCTATGTGGCTGTGGCTTGCAAGGTGTTGCTGTGACCGGGCGAGAGAGTGGCCATGTAGGTTGGGTGCGAATGGATGCATTAGAGCAGGACAGGCGAATTGGGACGAGCAAGCGGTTTATCCCTAATTTGTGGCTGATAGAGCCTAGTGGACAGTCCGGCATTGCTAATGTGAACGCAAGCAGGTCAGTCGAAGGAGAGCTGGGGTGTGCAAGGACACCACCACATCGTGAGATGAACCGCAGTTCACTCATTGTTTGATGGCGTTGTCAAGGGCGGTCCGAGGACACACACTTTAAGAGACAACGAAGTCGAAAGAAGTCTTTTGTAGATTTTCGAGAGTAGTTGGCTAGTAACCTGTAGAGATACTATGCGACTAGGAGTTTGAGGGTTTGCCGATGAAAGGAATCGATCGAAACGGGCAACCACTCACTGTCCGAGTGCTCGACAGTGTTTTGTCCTCTCGGGCAGGGCTGGCCAGTGTTCAGATATGAAGAAATAAGCTTATATATTGCTGGGCGGCGGTAGATAGTATATTGATGGAATACTTCTAGATAAGCAGTCTAATTATTGTAGACTTTCCTGTAGGCTGCGGTTGTGATCCAGCACTGTTGAATAGATGTCGTTTGCCGCATGCGACGGAAGTTCAGTCAACGGTCAAAGCAGACTTTTTTCTCGGCCAATCTAGAAAACCAAGAAGCAGCAAGCGATCAGCCAAGGGAACGCAGAGTCTCAGCTACAGTGATCTTTGGTTGGCGGAAATGAATATTAATTACCTTAGAAGGCGGCAGACCTCTGCCTTTGTTGCACAAGTCCTACGTCATGTGTGCTACGGGAGACATCGTCTTTTGCGAGACACGCGCGAGTCTCGCTTTCAGCTGGAGCGCTCGCTTTCAGCAAATTCAAACCCATTAAATCAGGCAACGCACAGCTGGCCAGCTAGAGACCAAAATAAACAGGAACGAACCCATGCACGCGATTCGCCTCAAGAGTCACTTGCCGATCCGGGAAGTTGAACGGAGCTAGCACTTTTCCAGGTGTTTTGTTGCCGTTTTAGGCAGGTTTCGGAGTCTGTTGACTGATCAGGCAGGCGATTTTGTAAGGCTTTGGGACCAAATTTTAATTTGTCTGCCTTAGAAGCCGGCCACTCATCCATTCATTCATGCAGGACCCTGACTTATTAGGCCCAAGAAAGTTTTTGCCTTCTGAGGTTTGTACTGCCAGTCTTGCTGCACTGAGCTGTGCTGTGCTGCTCCAACTTGTAACTGACTGATGTCCTCCTCCAGAGTGCAACCGTCGTCTTAGCCACTCTAGCTCTGATCTCCTCACTCATTCGCTTGGCCATTTTCTCGTTTTCTCTCTTTTTTTCTTATCCTCCTCATTTTTCTTTCTTCCTCTATCTCTGGTCGCCTTCCAAGTGCCTGCTGCTTCTGCTGCTGCTGCTGTTGCTACTCATCGCCGATCTCCATCTCGACCTTGATCAGCCGCTCACTAGCCACACAGCTTCGTTCCTTGGATCCCGTTTACTGAGACTCTTTGCGGTTTCCCCTGCTGCTGCTGCTTCTGCTGCTGCTTCTGCTGCTGCCTTTGCTCCAATTCTCGGCACAGATCAGAGCACCTTCTCTCCCTGCTTTTGCATCTTTTGCATCTGTTGCATTTCGCCTCGTATTTTGCTTTATTTTTTCTCTGGTGTGCGCCTCTTCTCTTTCGTTTGTTGGCTCTGCTCACTTTCATCTGCTTGTTTTACAGCTTCGCAATCAGATGCTGCTGCATGTTCAGCTACCGTCGCTCTCCGCCACTTCCTTCTGTCGTCGTTCCTGAGCCCGCTAGATCTTTGTCTCGCTCCAATGGCGTCCCCTCTCGTTCTGACCACGTCTTCCCATATTCTGACTTTTCATCCCTCTACTAAAGCTAGTTCTGGCGGCTTAATCGACACTCCTTTCTATATCCTTGAACGTAGAGCTGATTCGGCTGTTGATCCGCTCGCATGTCCCTACTCTTCCGAGTCTTCACCGTCCGCAGATACCGGAAACTGTTCCGAGTCCTCGCCGCAGCGCTCAGATTCTGATTCCAGCTCTTCAAGCTCCTGTCCTAAATCAACTGATCTCACCGTGCACGACACTATTACCATAGACGAAGATGCTCTCGATACCGACCGCCTGTATCTTAAATTGCAAGATACAGAAATAGGTAGTATACCGAAGGACGATGCGACTACTCTTGCTGAATTTCTAATGGCTTGGAGGGATGCTCTTGCGACTCTAGAAGAGCAAGTCAATCTTGCTGCTGGCAAGCCTGATCAAGATCCTCTTTCGTCAGATTACGTATCTACGAGGCTAATGCAAGAACGGGACGCATTCGTTGACCTTTGCACCGTGCCGATTAGACTTATCACCTGGAATCTTCATGGTGAGATAATCGCAGAGAACCTAAGACCGCTCCTATTTGGATCAAGCGTTCTTTCCGAATCTGGCGAAACCCAGGATCCCTCCATTTTTCTAATCGGTTTGCAGGAGGCCGATCCTTTGACCGCTACAACATTATCTACAAAGCAAGCTACAGTATCTAGATGGTCTGAACTGATTCTTTCGACCTTAGGTTCGTCGTATGTTACTACAGCATCTTCGGAACTTCTTGGAATGGTTTTACTTATGTTTGTCCACCGTAAATTGGCTCCTCTGATATCTGATGTCCAATTGTCTTCCACTGGTACCGGTGTTCTTGGTTATTGGGGAAACAAGGGTGCTGTATGCATCAGATTTACTCTTGGTGAAAATTATATTGCTGGAACCTCCGGTGTCGAGTTTGCTGTACTAAATATGCACCTATCTTCTGGAATTAATACCGCCGCAGTTGAGCGACGACGATGGGAATTGAGCGCTTTCGGTCGTCGACTCGAGCTTCCACGCTTCAACGGAACCTTATTCCGCAAGACTAGAAATGGCGGCAAGAATCGTAACGAGTTGTTGTTCCAGAATGGTGATCTTGTTGATGAATTTGATGAGCGAAGTCTCGATGATGACCAACAGCGTGAACGATTTTTTGCTAGCACGTCGTCTTCCGTTGATAACAATGATGATTATGAGGCACAAGTGAAGAATGTCACGTCTTCGATGACGGAAACCTCGGTATCTGAAATAGATCCCCTTTCGTCTGTGGTGGCTGGAAGCAAGGACGGTGATTCTTCGGCATCAAGCACACCACCGAGTATTGACGATTCGGAAAATGCGGCCACGATGTCGACTACTTCCACCTCAGTTACCACTGCTGCAATGGTAAACAGTGACAACGTTGGTCCAGAACGAGAAATCAATTCAATTGTATTTGTACTCGGAGATCTTAATTATCGTCTCGAGATGGAACGAAGGGATGTCGAGACTCTTGTTAGCAAACGTGATTACCGGGCTCTACTATTCTGGGACCAACTTTCCAATGAAATTAAGGAGCAGAATATCCTCGTAGGATTTCAAGAAGGACCTATTTCTTTCCCTCCAACTTACAAGTATGATATTGGATCCGTCAAGGCATTTGATTCGTCCGAAAAAGCTCGCATTCCAGCCTATACGGATCGTATATTCTATACTCCTTATCCTTCGCTTGCACAGCTTGATTATGAGTCTTTCCCACAGTATATTTCATCAGATCATAAACCCGTTGCTGCAACGTTTGAGCTCCGCACGATGCTTGTTGATATAGATAAGCGTTCTCAGATTGTTAAGAGGCTACTACATGATATGGACGCTCGCGAAAACGAATCTCGTCCAAAGGTAGAAGTTGAATCAACTGAACTAGTGTGTCCAGATATGAAAGCACTATCTGTTATCACCAAAAGTGTAAAGTTTAAAAATTTTGGCAACACTCAAGTGTCTTGGTTGATAGAGCGTCTTGATGGCTCTACTTTGGAAATCGAAGAGGTGGAAGGAACTTTGCCGCCTGGGGCTAGTCATAATATTCGCGTATCATTACCTGTACCAATCAGAATCACTGAGATTTCTGAGATATTCATTCTACGCATAGTTAACCGGCAAGACTATTTTATTACCTTAACAGGGAATGTACTACCGTCTTGCTTTGGTGCGAGTTTGGAAGACATGATTCGGAAGCCAAATGGCGCTCGCAATGGCTATATTAATGCTCAGAGCGGACCTCAACTGAATATTCCCTGTGAAATTTGGAAATGCGTTGACTATCTCTCTCCCAGACTAACAAAGAACATCTTTCGGCCTCAAGGCGACGAGGTGGTGGGTCAGCTAATTCGAGACTGGTTAGATGATGGAACTGATTTTGACGCGCAAATTTTGGATTCCTTAGAAAATGATGGCAACAAAGGTGTTCATTCAGTCGCCGAGCAGTTTCTTACGCTTCTTCGATTAGTGGATGGTGGCATTATTCCTGAAGAAGCATATGATACGGTAATTCGTGGAGCGGACGGTGTATCTCTCATTTTCGAAGCTATGCCACGTATCAATGTCAACACATTAATATTTATTGCTGCATTTTTGAAACAGGTACAGCAGACTGTCATAGATTTTGACTTAATATGTAAGTTAGGGTGGATGGATGGGTTTTTGATCGATTAAAGATCGCAAGAACTAATATTTATAATCTAGTGGAACTATTTGACAAGGCATTAATTCGCATGCCGCCTAATGCTAAAGACAAGCCCCGGTACAAACGAAGAAGGTTTGAATTTTACAGGGCATTTATTGGCTAATCGACAAAGTTTTACTTTTAGCCTATTTTGAAGAGAAATACAAATAATTGGGCAATTGGCGTTCTTTATCCGCAAAATTTTTTTGTATTCATATATCGGCTAATTTTGCAGGAATTTTTGAAATGCAATCGGATTGCAGGTTTTCATTTTGTACATAGACTAATACATTTAATCGTCCCAATTTTTTCACTGAAGGAACCGAACTTAGCAAATCGAAACCAAACTCCAATAAGCAAATGAATGATCTATCACGTCGAATTAAAACAATTTTTCACGCTAGTGAAGAGATAGCAGGGCCCCCAAGTGTTGTTCCTCGGCCCGACATGGAAATATCCATCTGTAATAGAACGTTTTCAATGCCCGACACTCGATCCGCTGCAAATAGGCGTTCTCTTTCTAACTTCTTGGTCTGCGTCCGAGACTGAGCATAACTTTTGTTATCTGCGCGAAATATTAGTCAATTTAGATTTCTGAGGCGAGCTGTAGTATGAGTCTCTTACCCAGTACTTGCTCTTCATCAGCTTCGTCGAGCATTCTCAGATCGCTCCCGTCTCGCCTTGTCAATTGCTCCAAGGCAGCTCTAGCAGCCAGCTGCTCTCGCTGCTCAATGTATCGTTTATTTCGGTCTTCCTTTTTTGCTCGCTTATTTGATTGAATTCGACCTCTCAAAATCCCGCCAATATTTTTAGCACTCTCAGTCTTAGAAACACTTCCGCCACTAGAGTTATCGTGGGCTAATCTTCGCAGTCTCTTGTATTGACCAGTTGAAGATTTTCGAGATTGCTTTGCTGCCAGCTTTGGGGTATTTACTGAATTTCTTGACGGCATATTTGCAAGGGCTTAAGATATTTACTTGCCAATCCGCGGAAAGGAATTTCGAGCCAGACAGTAGGTTTTAAATTTTTCTGTCACTGGGAGTTCATGCTGGGAGCTAAACAAGATGGGAGAATAACAAATGAAAGAGCCAGATTTCACTCTCATGTCAACTAACTTTATCATATCATCTATTTGTTAATTTTTCTCTATTAATATAGTCACTGTTCTTCATTGATTAACGACAGCGATCAGATATTAATATCAGGTGAGAGAGGATGTCCGGTGTTTGCGATACTTGCTCGCAGAATACAATCTGGCTGATTAGGCAACATAGAAGATAGGATCAAAAGAGCAAATACACTAAATATAGATAGATG
>NW_027117800.1:0-19227 GCF_038497815.1 [Lipomyces] oligophaga | reverse complement strand
TCTGCAAACAATCTCACATTCTGGCCGGTATAATATCGGTCCCATCGGGAAACTGCGGCCCAGCGAGCTGCTCCGATATGGTTTCTCGGATCAACTGACTGCATCTCTTCGTCCCGTTCCGCACATATTTCGTCCCACGTGTTTTCGTTCTGCACAATTAGAAATTTTGCTACTCGGTCACGTTCATCTTCTGGATCTCTCGAATTCGTTTCTTTCAACTCCAATTCTCCACTGGTCTCTGCCTCGTCCTCGTCCTCGCCCTCCTCTTCCTCTTGTGGATTTTCACGTTCGAGTACAATCTTCCTAGCAACTCCTCGTCCGACACATTTGAAAAATCGATATCCTGCTATCTGTTTGAACGTCGTTCCGTTCGCTTTCATTTGGTGTGTCCGGCCAATGTGTCTTTGAATTGTTTCTCGGTTTTCTGTTCGAAATTCGCATCCTTGGATCAAACACACATATACTTTGGACGGTCGAAGTCCTTCAATTGGCTCGCAACCATCTTCTGGATATTCAAATGTTTGCGGATCCGTCTGCATTGTAATTTGATTGTACTTTCTCCGTAGTTCTTCTTTAGCTTGTCTGTCAATTAATTTGCGATGGAAGTTTTTCAAATGTCCTGCGATATCGCCTTGACACACAACATTGCACATTTGGCAAATAACGATGTTGTATTTCACATTGTGGAAGAATAAAGTGCTTCGACTTGCTTCCATATCGAATTATTTTGTTTCGTATTGATCGACCACGGCTTTATATAGATTAAGATGATTTGAAATTCGGTCTAGAGTGAGCGAGCCTATCGAAGTTGGGCTTGTCGAGGATGTCATGGCTATATATATATATATGTCTAAAGCAAACCCTGCTCAAAGTCGTTCTATCAAACCGTTTCAGACCTGTCTTATTTATTCGTATTATAGAATTAAGGAAATTAGAAAATATATATATATATATATATATATATATGGAGTCTACAATTAATTAAAAACCCGTATTGTATGAATATAATCTCAAAATAGTCGAATAAATTTCAATTTATCTGCCTGTTACCCAACTTTTTGTCTTTGCACTTTGCGCTTTCACGTACAATTATGACAACCAACTTTTATTGTTGGATTATTTCCATGAAATTTTCAAAGTAAATGCACAATAATGTAGAATAATGCAAATAATTCAAATAAATGTTATTTAAAATTATAAATTATATTTTAATTACATTATGTTTACAAGTGATTGAGCTATCATTCTTAGTTTTTCATTTATTCAATTCAACTATACTCTTATTTTGTACTACTGATACAAACTGATACAAACTTGTCTATCCTAATCAAGTATCATTCATATTTCAGTCAATAATGCCACAATATTTAACTATCTGGTCTATTGTTAGTGCATTTCTCACAGGTAAACGTATTAGTCAAATAATTGAATAATTCAACAAATGGTTACGAATCTGTAATCAAAGTCACGTAAACTCAAGAACAGACTAAATTGCAATTAGTTGGCCAACAAGAATCTATATAACCACACTTCTTCTAGTTGACTTCTTCATATATATTGGTATAGGGTATTTGGATTGAGCAAACCATATCTGAGGATCTTGGTATAGGCAGCCATCGCGTATTATTATATTACAACCTTTCTTTTCTTTTCGTATCCAATCGTTTTCACTCACTTTCATTCGCTTTCACTCGCCGTGTTGACTTCGAAACTGATGAATAGTGTAGAGATGATCGAGTAGTAAACCCTGAATGCATTAGTAAATGAATAGAAATAAATGATTGCAAACATAGTACATACCAGATTAACTAACCCACAACCCCAAAACAATACTGCATGCATATCTATTCCTAAATAATATTAGCTTCCGCGTATTTAGGCAACTGGAAATGCCTGTTGGCCAAAAAAAAATCAAACAAACATACCAATTAAATTAGAAAACACAATTGCCGTGGTGTCAAGTAAAACCTAGATAACTAAAGTCAATCAGCACATTCCAAGCCAAAAACTCGAGACCGGACTCTAAAATCTGCAACGATACCTGATTCCATGATCGAACTCATTAGCCATATATTGGATATATGTGAACACGCGACAAAGAACAGAAATAAAAACAAATAGAAAACAGCTTGAATACCTAGTCAGCTACCTGTAACCCAGTATATCAAATGAACAAATCATTCAGACAATTCAAACCATTCAAACCATGCGACGGGGACAAAATACTCCAAATGTAAGCTAACAAGCCTAGTTAATATTAATAGCAACCAATATGTAAAACAAACGCATCATACTGACCAAACCAAATTATTAGCAGATTCGTAGAAATTGTATGGTCCAGAATACAAACCGAGAGAGAGAGGAATCGGGAGCGCAGACGGCTATTTATATTTCAAAATCACGCCGATGCCCTTGCCCCGGCCGGGATAGATTGGTCCGTTATAGCAATAACTTGGATTGCTCGGTAGTGCTGAAAACCATTTCATAAATCGTTTCAATCGCTATTCAATAAATAAAACAACGAAAAGCGGAAATAAGTCGAGTTGAATGGGCGCAAACGAACAAGAATTGGCCGACTTGGATTCGAAAAACGTGCCCTCACCCTAGTATAATAAAGGTGAAATACCCTAAAGGGAATTCCACCCTATTTAACCTTACCACCCTCCAAAGGAAAATAGAGATCTATTTATATTATTTTCGTTAGGGATGAAAAGGCGATTTGAATTATTAATTATCCAACCATGTCTTATTTTTCAAAACTTTAAATACGAAATCTAATATCGATTCTGACCCAAAAGATTCCATTCACCTAATTAATATTTACCCTGCTTTACCCTGCTTCCATTTCATTACTTTACTAATTTCCCCTGATCAATGCTTAAATTTCCATACCCTATGTATTATCAGATCCGATTCCCGAATCCATCGTTTTGTTAACCTTATTCTATTTCATCTATTATTAAATCAATCCCTAATTCGTTTTTACGGTGACTGGATTTGATTGCGCATTTGAAATCCTATGCGGCGCTTAACTACTACAACGGATCACGGATTACATAGGATTTTTCTACAACCTTATATTGGAGGCAAATAACGATGTTGTATTTCACATTGTGGAAGAATAAAGTGCTTCGACTTGCTTCCATATCGAATTATTTTGTTTCGTATTGATCGACCAGGACTTGAAATAGATTAAAGAGATTTGAAATTTTGCGTAGAGTGAGCGAGCTTATCGAAGTTGGGCTTGTCGAGGATGTCATGGCTATATATATATAAAGCAAAGCGTGGTCAAAATCGTTCTATCAAACCGTTTCAGACCTGATGTCGACCTGATGTATAAGAGCTGTCTTATTTATCCGTATTATAGGTTTAAGGAAATTAGAAAATATATATATGGAGTTTACAATTAATTAAAACCCGCATTGCATGAATATAATCTCAAAACAGTCAAACAAATTTCAATTGATCTGCCTGTTACCCAACTTTTTGTCTTTGCACTTTGCGATTTCACGTACAATTATGACAACCAACTTTTATTGTTGGATTATTTCCATGAATTTTGTCAAGTAAATGCAAAATAATGCAGAATAATGGAATAGTTCAAACAAGTATTATTTAAAATTATAAATTATATTTCAATTATATTATGTTTACAAGTGATTGAGCTATCATTCTTAGTATTTCATTTATTCAATTCAACCATAGTCTAATTTTGTACTACTGATACAAACTTGTCTATACTGAACAAGTATTATTCATAAATGAATGATAATGCCACAATATTTAACTATCTGTGTATTGTAATTGCATTTCTTACGGGTAAACGTATTTGTCAAATAATTGAATGCAACAAATGATTACGAATCTGTAATCAAAGTCACGTAAACTCAAGAACAGACTAAATTGCAATTAGTTGGCCAACAAGAATCTATAGATCAATTGAAAATGAATAATATATAGCCAGACTTCTTCCAGTTGACTTTTTCATATATTGGTATATTGATATAGCGATATCTTGGTATTTGAGTTAAGCAAAGGATATGTGAATATCTTGGTATAGACAACCATCGTGTATTATTAGAACCTTTCGTTTCTTTTCATATCCAATCGTTTTCACTCACTTTCATTCGCTTTCACTCGCCGTGTTGACTTCGAAACTGATGAATAGTGTAGAGATGATCGAGTAGTAAACCCTGAATGCATTAGTAAATGAATAGAAATAAATGATTGCAAACATAGTACATACCAGATTAACTAACCCACAACCCCAAAACAATACTGCATGCATATCTATTCCTAAATAATATTAGCTTTCAGATATTTAGGCACTTGAGAATGCCTGTTCGCCAAAAAAGAAAAAAAGTAAAACCTAGATAACTAAAGTAAATCAGCACATTCCAGGCAAAAACTCGAGACCGGACTCTAAAATCTGCAACGATACCAATTTCCATGATCGATCCGATTAGCCATATATTGGATATATAGACACGCGACAAGCAACATAAATAAAAACAAATAAAAACCAGCGTAAATACCTAGTCAGCTACCTGTAAAACAGTATATAAGATAAACAAATCATTCAGACAATTCAAACCATTCGACGGGGAAATAAATACTCCAAGTGTAAGCTAATAAGTCTAGTTAGTATTAATAGCAACCAATATGTGAAGCAAACGCATGATACTGACCAAACCAAACCAACCAAACCAAACCAAATTATTAGCAGATTCGTAGAAATTGTATGGTCCAGGAAACAAAGCGAAAGAGGGAGGAATCGGGAACGCAGACGGCTATTTATATTTCAAAATCTCGCCGATGCCCTTGCCCCGGCCGGGACAGATTGGTCCGTTATGGCAATAACTTGAATTGGTCGGTGGTACTGAAAAACATTTCAGAAATTGTTTCAATCACTATTCAATAAATAAAACAACAAAGCGGGGAAAAAAGTCGAGTTGAATGGGCGCAAACGAACAAGAATTGGCCGACTTGGATTCGAAAAACGTGCCCTCACCCTAGTATAATAAAGGTGAAATACCCTAAAGGG
The DNA here is from genome assembly GCF_038497815.1 of [Lipomyces] oligophaga. Classification (NCBI taxonomy): domain Eukaryota; kingdom Fungi; phylum Ascomycota; class Lipomycetes; order Lipomycetales; family Lipomycetaceae; genus Lipomyces; species [Lipomyces] oligophaga. Next base: position 14,183 of record NW_027117800.1, on the reverse strand, counting down.
AATTCCACCCTATTTTAACCTTACCACCCTCGACAGAAATCGTGGTTATATTTATATTCATTCTGCTCTTAACGATTAATGCATTATATTTGATTACCTCGTAAAAAGCAAAAAAAAAACCGAAAAAAACCGAAAAAAACCAAAAGAAAACTTGGAATAACTTTGTTACTATGTTATTTATAATTCTGACCCAAATCAATTAATTCTCCCAAAAAAATAGTCTCATTTCATTTACCCTGCTTTCATTTCATTACCTATCTGTTAAGTTGTTACTACCCCTGATAACGTCTTATTGTAAAATTGGGTATGCCTATTCAAAATTTCTAATCATTTTATCCTTATTTTCAATTCATTTTTTTTTTCTCATTTCCAATTCAATTTTTTTTTTCTCTATTTTTTTTTCTATATACCCATATACCCATACACACATAAATCCCGACGGGATTCCAAATTACTAAACGCGTTTTTTTTTTCCCCGAATCTAAGATTGAGGATTTTTCTACAACCTTATATTGGAACCACCTACCATTCAAATCAAATCTAGCTATAGCAAATCCTAAACTTAATGGACTGGATTTCCTAAAGAACCAATATAATCAGCACACTCGTCCAAAAGCTCGAAACCAGAACTTTATTCTGCTGCAATAACTGTTTCCATGATCAAGCCGATTACCTATATATCGTAAAGGTCAATCCTCGAATATCAACCTAAATGCCTAGTTAGATTTTGCTATAACCTAACCTTGTAGAACAAACGAAGAAACCTCTACTGTTTTAATATTATTGTATTATATTATATTACCGTATTATATTGCAGATCTACTAATTTCTGGCTTTCCTTCACATCATACTTGAATAGCAGCTACTACAAACAATATTCATTTTACTGATCTATCATTAAATCTAATCTCAACACAATTCGCTTCTCATCTATGTAAATGTACTTCAACGAGCACAGTATCCACCGTCAACAATAATATCTGATCCCGTAGTATATGTACTCGCATCACTAATCAAATACACATAAACACCCTTTAACTCTTTAGCAACCCCTTCTCTTCCGACTGGAATCATTGACCGCCACAGATCCCGTGTCTCGGTAGGAATAAAGTCAGACAATCCAGTATCAATATATCCCGGCGAAACTGAGTTGACACGCGCAAACTCTCTCCACTCATTTGCAAGCGAGTGTGCAAAGTGAACACATCCAGCCTTGGCAACATTGTACGACGTCTGCTCTTGAGGGTAGTTGGCAATATGTCCCGACATAGAAGCTGTAATTACAAATGAGCCCTTGCCGCGTTCCTTGAAGTGATCTCCAATAGCTTTCGCACAGTGGAAGGTACCATTAAGGTCGGTGTGCACAACCTCCGTCCAGCTCTCCACACTACCTTCCAAAACTCCGCTATCTGTCGCTCGTCCGGCATTCGCAATGAATCCGTCAACAAACCCAAAGTCCTCAATCACTGACTCGACCATCTTCACCACTGACTCGTACGAACGAATGTCGCAATAGTACGCCTTCGACCTGATCCCATACGTCTCAATAAGCTCCGCTGCTCTCTTGTGTCCTTCGACTTCTCGAGAGAAGTACGTAATCGCCACATTTGCTCCCATCTCCGCACATCCTCGTGCAGCTTCAATCCCAATCCCATGACTGTTTGAAGCTCCTGTAACAATAACAACTTTACCCTTCAAACTGAACAGGTCGAGCAATCGCTCAGCGGTTGGGATTTCAATCGGCATCTTGATCTGTACTTTCTCGGTTCGATAGATTCAAAAACCCTCAAACGTTCACTGTACTCTCCAAATATGATTATCCTCCATCGTCAACCCGCCTTCTTTATATAATCCTTTACCCCGCTATCTTAACCTCTACCGCTCTACGCCTCCCTTTCCTCTTCAAGAATCTCATGAACTATTCACCTGTCCTCGTTTACTAGAGTTTCTATAAGCCCATACCCTCGACCTTTCCTGCGCCTCTCACTGCAGTCTCTGTTTCCCCATTGAGCTCGGCTAGTTCCCTTTGATTCGGAAAACTTTCCCAACTCCCTCCTTGTTCTGGTAAATTTCCTTTTCCCACCGTTCTCCTTACCCATTTCCTTCTTCGCATAACGCTCTACTCGGCTCCGTTTCCTTTACTCTATCCCGCCTCCGCTCTTGCTCCCACTAAAGTCACTCATCCATTGCCTTTCTGACTTCGTAGCTAGTCCTAAATCGTTCCCATTCTCATAACTGCTACCTGTCCGGACTTTTTCCTTCATTCAAATTTTATTGTCTCACTCTGACTACTCTTGGGCCCTTTCTGATTTCTTTGACACATATTACCTTGACCTTTTTTTTTTTTGTTGACTCTTTTTACCTCACTTTGATTCACCTTGGCTCCCTATTTCTACTTTGGAAGTTCCCTTCTATAACAGGCAGCTTTCACGTCTCTAAAAAGTGAAACACTTTTAAATTTTTTTGTAAACTCTCACGCATCATTTTCCTTTTTTTCATTGCTCCTGCATTAGTGTCCAACCTTATTATCATTCTTTTCTTCGGCATCACATCATACCAGAATATTATGCCCTTGCGGATCTCAAACATATCTGTCAGTGGTCCATCAGTGCGATATATTACATAAATCAAGCAAAAGAATAAGGAGAAAGAAAAAATAATGATAACTTACTAAGTAGCAATTAAGCAAATAAATAAAAATTAAGTAAAACAAGCTTGCATTGCTATGATGATCGATAAGCTTTCAACGGCATGGCATACCGTACCCCAGAAACACGATGTTTCTCCACTTTATTATTTGTGCGGGGCAGCACAGCCTAGAGTTTTATCTACTCTATTGCTGGTGCGGGGCAGCACAGTGTGGGGTTGTTTAAACTCAATCTTCTTCTTGTCCAACCTGTCCAAAACTAGCTCACAAACTATTCTCCTAGATGAGTTACGCGAATCTGGCATAGTTATAAAGGTCTGGCGAAAAACATATAATACTACCCTTGTGTTCCTGACTTCTTCTCTTTTATTTTCCATTCACTTCTCGCTCTTCTATATCGATATCTCGGTATCTTTCTCTTTTCTCCTTCTTCTTGCTAAGCTTTCTCTTCTCGTACGCTATAACAATGGTCGCTGCAGGTGGCGGTGGTGTATCCCTAGTAGGCACTCAAGAAATTTCCTACGGTCCTTCTGGATACAAAGGAATTATTAAGGAACCTCGTGTTTTTGGTCTCGCATGCTTTGCTTCGCTCGGAGGTCTGCTCTTTGGTTATGATCAAGGTGTCATGGCTGGTGTACTAGTCATGTCTGATTTTGTGAGTCGTCTTTGTTTGTTATTCAACATGCTTTGCCTAAGCTTTTGGATTGCTTGATAGAGTCGCCTAAAGTAATGATGAGCATAGCTCGAGTAGAGTTCGGTTCAATTGCTAACATCATTCCATCTCATAGGCAAAAAGATTTCCTGATGTCGCAAACAATGCTTCACTTCAGGGATGGGTCGTGTCCATCATGACCTTGGGTGCCATGATTGGTGCCTTTATAAATGGTCCAGTTTCTGACAAATTTTCGCGTAGATGGTCTATCCTTTACGCAAATTTGGTCTACCTCGTGGGCTCAGTGCTCCAGTTCGCTGCGGTCCATGTGGCAATGCTCTTTCTTGGTAGATTCATTTTCGGTTTAGCTATCGGAATGTTAGCAATGGTCGTTCCTCTATATTTGTCAGAAGTTGTGCCTCCCAACGTTCGTGGTGCTATGGTTGCTCTCCAGCAACTCTCTATCACTCTTGGAATTATGGTCAGTTTCTGGCTCGACTACGGAACTCAGTATATTGGAGGAACGGGGGCGAATCAAAGTCAAGCAGCTTGGCGTATACCTCTCGCACTCCAGTGTATACCTTCAATAATTCTAACTCTGGGTACTTTCATTTTCCCCTATAGTCCTCGTTGGTTAGTTAATCAGGGAAGAGAAGAAGAAGCACTCCGATCTCTCTTAAGACTCAGAAGGGTGCCTGAAACTGACCCTAGGATCATGATGGAAATGCTTGAGATTCGTGCTGCTAAACTTTTGGATGAAGAGACCAAGGCTGAGACTTTTGGTGATAATCCACATCATCTTCGGATTATAGTTAAAGAATATACTAGTCTTTTCACTGTGCCTCATTTACGCAAGCGAACTTTTATCTCTTGCCTTCTCCAAATCATTCAGCAGTTTACTGGTATCAACGCAATCATCTATTACGCACCTCAGTTTTTTGAGCAGATTGGCCTGAGCGGAAATTCAGTAAACCTGTTGGCTACCGGTGTCGTCGGAATCGTCTTTTTCTTTTGCACTATTCCTGCTGTGTTGTATATCGACCGATGGGGACGCAGAAAAACTCTGATTGCTGGTGCGATTGGTATGACAATCGCCCAACTCGTCGTTGCCACTCTTTGGGCTGTTTATAAGGACAGCTTCTCTCAGCACAAGGGTGCTGGCTGGGCCGCATGTGTCTTTGTTTGGGTTTATATCGGTATGTTTGCGTTCAGTATTGCCTGTATCAACTGGATTATTCCTTCAGAGATTTTCCCACCAGCAATTCGTGGTAAAGCTGTGGGTGTGGCAATTTCGACAAACTACTTGTCCAACTTCATCGTTGCTATTTCACTTCCAAAGATGCTAAAGACCATAAAGTTCGGCACTTTCTACTTCTTTCTTGCTTTCTGTATAATCCTTGGAGTATGGACCTACTTTTGTGTTCCTGAGACCAACGGAATTCCTATTGAAGAAATGGACAAGCTGTTTGGCGGAAATTCAGGAGCCAGGGATATGCAAAGAATCCATGATATCCGAGCTCGTCTGGGCATCAATGAAATTTCTGAGAATGGTTTTATGGAAAAAGAGATTGAATCTATTGAAAAGATGCACATTGATAAAGTTGAGGTATGACAGATGATTGCTGACTTGGATTTGTAAACTCAAATATGGTTTTGTGTTTTTCTTTTTCTTTTTCTCTTTGTTTTTGATCTTTGTATGTGATACTTGCGTTTTGGTCATTTAATTTTTGATCTCTAATGTACGTTGTTGTATATTGGATCATTCTGATTATTTATTTGATCTCTGAATAAATTTGCAGAGTATTTGCTGACTGCCTTCAGTATGTTGTCAAAATCTTCAGTAGTTGAGAGTAAATTAATTACTGAAAAATTAAAAATATTTAATATTATGAATATGAATATTAAGACATGATCTTGCTTGTGCTGATAGCAATAACTTATGCCTTGTTGTTGCAATATTAGTTTTTTCTGAGAAGAACATCCATAAAGTTATCTTGTGAGCTTTACTAATTAAATAAGCGCGGCAAATATAATCATAGTAATTTTTATTCAACAGGAAATCTGATAATTAGTCCTAAACAAACGCCTGGATCAGTGATAATTTAAATTTATAATATGAATCAAAATTATAAAAATTAAAAAATTATTGAACACTTTTCGCATATATTAATTCACTGTAAAACATAAATAATATACTTATTACAAGAGATATAAGGGTTTGTCAGCATGCAAAAAGGCTTAGTCCTGAACACCCTCGATCATAACCTTAAACACATCCGGACGACCAGCCTTGACCAACTCGAAAGCGGCCTCAGACTCCTCAAATTTGTATTTGTTGGTGATCAGTTTCTTGACTTTAATTCGGCCGCTGGAAATGAGCGCAATCGCGGCAGGGTAGCATCCCGTAATGTATCGGATCGATCCCTTGATGGTTAATCCACGAATGCACACAGTGGTGATCGGGAACGAAACAACCTCCTTACCCATACCAGCCTGAACAATTGTAGCACCACGCCTAGCGACAAAAACACCGAGCTGGATGCAAGGCTCGGCTCCAGAGCACTCGAGCACAATATCAGCACCTTCACCAAGGTTGAACTTCTCCTTCATGATGTTAGCAACCTTCTCGGCGTGGGCCATGGGATCAGCACCAGGCTCAGCTCGAGGAGGAATGTAAGTGTGGTCAACACCGTAAGACTCGGCAACCTCAAGACGAGAGGGAACAACATCAACACCAATCACCTTAGAGGCACCCCAAGCCTTAGCAACGGCCTGGCACAAAACTCCAATAGGACCACAGCCCATAACAACAACTGTGTTATGGGGCCGGAGGTTACCAGTCTTGGAGATGGCAACTGCCACCGATACCGGCTCAACCATAGCACCCTCCTCAAGATCCATGTTATCCGGAAGCTTGTAGCAGAAATCCGAAGCGTTAATGTAGTACTTAGCCAAAGTACCGTCATAGGGAGGAGTGGCAGCGAATTTCATCTCACCGCACAAGTGGTAGCTACCCTCTCGGCAGTAGTCACATCGACGGCACGGAACACCAGGCTCCATCGCCACCTTGTCACCAGCCTTGAGACCGACAACCTTCTTTCCAACCTCAGCAATCGTGCCGGACGATTCGTGGCCCAAGACCATAGGGCCGGTCAGAACGTATTCACCGATACGGCCGCGCTGCCAGCTGCATAAAATGTTAGCTCATAATTCTTCCTACTACTCAATTGCATTTGCTTTGCAATCTTGCTTAAAGTAATTACTTAACGCAATAGATCTTTTCCCGCATTGCTCTTTAGGTTAATAATGCAGACGAAGCAAAATGATCAATCACCGCAGCAAATACCCATCCCACGAAAACAAACAAAATTTAAATGTAAACGTGGATCTGTCAAACTTACTAGTGAACATCACTTCCGCAGATGCCAGTCTGGCCCACATGGACAAGAACATCGTGGTCGTCGGTTAATTCAGGCTTTGGTCGATCTTCAAGAGCAACGCTCTTGATATCCTTAAGAACAAAAGAAAGATTCTCTGCTTTACTCATTGCTTTGTATTGAAGTGTTAAGATTCTGCTGTACCGTGGGGTAGAGATAGGTGTCTGATAGAGATAGGTGTCTGAGGCAACAAGAAGCGCGTCTCCACATCCATTGTTGCTCTATTTAAATGCATTTTGATGATCCGTAAATGAGTTCAAGTGCCAAACTGACCAGGACAGCCTAGTCAGTCGCTCTCGAGCCCGCACCATTCACATGATCGTCTAAGGTCGCGATAATTTCCCTATCTTCTGCACTCCTAACCTTCTGTATTTCCTCTTTCTGCTGCGGCGACCTATGGGGCGTTTCGGCAGACGCCCAAGGCGGGCCTGGCTCGGCATAAATTCCCATTTAGGAACTCTCTAAGTTGGAGCAATCGAAAGTCACTTACCCCAGTTTTGACCGAACGACTCAGTCACTTGTCTTGTTTACCTTGGACCGCGCGTCAGGGGCTTTACCCGTGCTGGCGTTTCCTCACGGTCAACGCGCTTCGTCACCGCATAATTTTCCAATTCTCACTGTTTAAATCCTCTGACAATGTACCCCCCCTCTACCCTCCGACCTCCGACAATCAACTGGAAAATTGATTCCTTTATCGTCAATGCTTCCGCGCTCTCAACCAAACCTCCTCCGGGCGTGCCTTGTTGGCCCCCGCATAGATCCAGTCATCTTGAAAGCTCATTCTATCCTTGTTGGTTCTTTTAGCCCTGTCTTTGCTTGTCTCTATATCTACCTCGCTCTGCTCACTACTCCTCTCCCACCAAGACTATAATATCGTTCACCCTTACTGCGCCTTAATTTTTTATATCTCTCTCACAATGCCTTTGTACCAACCTCCAAACGTCAACCAATTAGTTCTCGAACAATTCTCCCTCAAGGGAAAGGTCGCGGCTGTCACCGGCGGTGCCAAAGGTATCGGTCTCGAGATCGTCCGTGGACTGGCTGAGGCTGGCGCTGATGTCGCTATCATTTACAACACCAGCACCGACGTCGAGAAGACCGCTGAAGCTATCTCGAAGGTCACCGGTTCCAGTCTTCGCTTCTACCAAAGCACTGTCGAGCGTGATGCCATTGATGCTACTGTCCAGAAGATCGTTGCCGACCTCGGTTCCTTGGACATCATGGTCGCAAACGCTGGCGTCTGCGAAAACGTGCCCAATCTCGAATACACCGAGAACTCGTGGTCCAAGATCATGAAAGTCAACCTCGACGGTGTTATGTGGACCGCCCAGGCTGCTGGAAAGGTCTTCAAGACTCAGGGACGTGGTAACCTGATCATCACCGCCTCTGTCAGCGCTATCCTCGTCAACATCCCTCAGACCCAGGCTGCTTACAACGCTTCGAAGGCTGCTGTTGTTCATCTCGCCAAGAGTCTTGCTGTTGAGTGGGTTGACTTTGCCAGAGTCAACTGCGTTTCTCCTGGTTTCATTGAGACTGAGAGTAAGTTTCACTCCTCTTTTTGTCTTTTTGTCTTTTGTCTGGTGTGGTCACCCAATCGCTTGGCAATCCATAGTCTTTCACTATCATGCTATATCGATTTCAATACCTATCTAACTGCTTGTTTTTAGTGTTGTCTACTCAGCCTCACGAGCTTTACAAGGCATGGTTGGCTATGATCCCTGGTGGACGTATCTGCCACCCTGCCGAGCTCAAGGGTGTTTACGCTTTCCTCGCTAGTGATGCTGCTTGCTACATGACAGGTGCCAACATTGTCATCGACGGTGGATACACTTTGCCTTAAATGCTACTCTAATTCTATGTAAATTGAGCTTATTTCTGGTTTCCTCATAAAACCTATGAAAAATTACTCAAACTTTTACGCATATCTCAAAAACATACATCTTTATAGATTGTACATGAATGTTATTTTTTGGCTTCTCGGTCTCTTGGTGGATCTGTTTGTTTCTTTGAACAGAATATGTACATCTCTTACCTACATATAATTTATTATATAGATATATTATAGTCTTATGAAGTGCAAAATAGCACTTCATGTTTCTTTAACTATAGTAATCTTTCCACTTTACTGAGTACTTCTCGAGTTCATTTGATTTCCTTTTTTCATCAAACCAAAGTCATAACAGTTACTCTAATTTATTAAATTATTTTAATGTGCTGTTTCACTTGGCCACGCGTATTCTGCTTACCCTTTATAAATCTAAAGTATTTTTTTTATGTAAATCTTTGACAAAATTATTTCGGGCTAGCAATTTTCCCAATTAGCTTGTTCTTAAGTTTGCGACCGCTCTCGTCGTTGTAAGCCTAGAGTTCAAATAATGCGGGGATCATGTGTTTACTTTCCACATCGGCCATGCTCCTTCCGTTTCTTTCTTCCTCTTGTTCTTCTTCAGACAGCCTCTGTTTTCTGCCGGCAAATATTTCTTTTTCATTGTGACATATTCCTTTATTATTCTTATCTGTCTCTTATCCGTCTCTTATCCTGTCCCTATCCTAATGTCCATGTATGATTTAATTGTTTAGTTTGCAGCAATGAAGAGGTCTCGAACCGGTTGGTAGGTCCTTGCAATATCCACTTTTTTTTCCAGTACTCTCACTCACTATTTCTCTAGCCCCCAGTGCCACTACCGAAAAATAAAATGCGACGAAAAACGTCCGAGCTGTACTCCTTGCATCAGAAGTGGCAAAGTTTGTCAGATCGAAGCTGTCATTATTAAACATCATGAGTACTCGTTTCACTTTATCAGGCAATCGCCTCGCTACGCTTTGCCCAACATTTCTCGCTCATCTCCAACATGGGTAGACATACCTGAACAATGTACGAGCGCTCTGTTGAATTTTTTTTCTTTTTTTTTCCATATCCTTGCTAACATTTTCTTTCTCTCAAGTAACATTTGTCCATGAATCGGCCTCTTCTCTAGCTGCAGATCTCGAGCACGATGAACCCACAGACGGCCACATGACCTTTGACGACACTTCTATCTCTATGGATAGTGGTAGAAATCGTACTCTTTCTGCAGAAACTTCGCCCTCAACTCCCACTTCTGTCTCCAGGCCAGACAATAGCTTTATATCTGAGGTGTCTGCCGTTCGCCACGCCACTAGTAATCGTTTAAAGTCCAGTACGAGAGAATCTGGTCAGTACATATCCTTTACAAACTTTTGTTTTCGTCTCAAAGTTCTAATATCGTTGCCAGTATTGGCGTTTGCTATCTTAGATGTACAAGACCGGTCTGAGGGTAGCTTGTCGGTTAGCAACGATTCGGACGATGCTCTGTCGGACGAAGAAGATGAGTTTATATATCAAGAAGAAAGCTATTATCTTCGACGTTTCAGTAAAGTGACCAGTAAATTGTGCGTTAACTCTCTCTTTATATATACATTTTAGCGTGCGCATACACTGACTTTTCAATACACCAGTATGGCTTGTATGGATTCGGACCGATACTTCAGTCGGCAGCTGCCAATACTGGCGCAAGAAAACAGACTCATAAGATACGCATGCTGTGCTTTAGCCGCAAAACAAATGGGTAGCGTCGCTTATCCTGAAAAGCTGCCAATTACGAACAAATTGCGATTGGTATCCAAGCGAGCATCGGTAACTATTGATCATTTATGGTTCGGTGCGAAATATTACGAAAAAGCCATTCGTTTATTGTTTAGAGCCATCTCGCCTTCAGCTTCCGGTGGAGTTTCAAATTTTTTTTCACCTCGATCACTCTCTAACCTGATAACCAACTCTCATCATTATCAATTTTCTGAAACTGATGATAATGCGAATAGTTCTATGGATAAAGAAGATGAAGCTAATGCAATTCGCGAAGACGAAAATGACAGCCACGAACTACAACAAGACGAGCAGGTGCAAGAAAGCTTACGGAGTAAGCACGATTTCAATGATAAAGATAAAAATGGCACTAGCGACCAAGATAATAATAAGGAAGCAGAGGTGGCAAGCGAAGAAATGGAAATTGACGAGGATAAAGATGATAATGACGAAGAGAATTTTGACAATCTAGAAATTGCTCTTACTATTTGCATTTTGGTGTCGTATGAGCATATAAGTGCAACAGAACGTGCTTGGTCGGGACACGTTAACGCTATCAATGAAATAATGCAACTAATTCTCAACAGCCGGATTTTGTCTAGTTCGATTGGATCGAATGCGGGCCATTCTATTGATTTGAATTCAAGGGCCTTGAAAACTGCGTTTTGGGATTTTGCACTTCAAGATCTCTTGGATTCGAGTAAGTATTGCAATGTGTTGTATCTGGAACTACTTTGTTAATAATTTGACCAATAGTCATTTCCAATCGAATAACGAGGCTTAACGCAGCGAAATTCCATATGTGGTCTAAAATGGGTCTTGATTATCAAATTGGGACTGAGAACGCTTATGATGATAATCTGACAGACGAGCAGTCTTGGGAGTATCTCATCTATTTGCTACACATGGTCAATGATTATGTCAATGAACCACAGGAAAACTCTGTTTTATGTACTCTTGAAGTACCTCAGGTTCGGCGAAGGAATCGCATCACTAAGTGGAAAGCTCTGTCATTGCAACTAGAGTACTGGAAAGATTCTCTCTCTTTAGGTTTTCATGGCAACATCTGCGTGCATGATAATAGTTCACTCTTCTTTAGATACGAAACATGGTTTAGCGATGATATCTGCGCTATAGCAATGCAATTTTACCATATGGCTTGTATCATGCTCGCCATTAACTGTCCCTCTGAAATATTTTTGGAAGTGTTCCAGAATAACGAAGGGCGAAAGGATTTTTTGGCCGCAACTGAGAACCTTCACCAACGACTTCAAGATCATGCTGTATCCATATGCGCGATCGCCATTGCAAATCCTGAGCAATATATCAAACCACTTATGATTGAACCTCTGTACATGGCTGGTAGATGTATCAGCAATCAGAATGATCGTGTCACCTTGCTTAGTTTTTTGACTTCGATTCAAGATGACTACGGATATAATACTGAATATAGGCGTACTTCCCTAATTCAGCTATGGAACTCTTCAGATTAAGACCCTTTGTGAATAAAATCACTTTAATCTCAACATTATGCTATGTAATATATCTCTTTTGGAATTTTTGTGTATCTATTTACTTATCAATTTACTTATCAATTTACTTATCAAATATTGTGCACAACGTATATTATAAACCTCTCTGCTTATCCACCTTTTCAGCCTCACACCCTCCAGTTACAGTTAGGACAGCTAATTACATACAGCATGATCATATCTTCAAAATATTATATTTAAAAACAAACAAACAGATTTTATAGGTACTAATTACGTCTACTACTCCCAATGAGTAGGACCAAATGTAGTACCCTCGGGAACAGTATAAAGAGGGGTTGCTGCGCCATCGACTCCAGCACCCGAAACAGTTTTACCCCACCATGGCATACTGACATTAGTTACCTGCAAAGTGCAGAAGACAAGCACGGCACAAAGTGCCACACCAGCACTCAAAGCAGCCGAAAGAACAAAGTTGTACTTTGTCCACCATGTCAAATAGCGACGACGAATAAAGTACATGAAAATGAACGACACTTCAAACCCTGGGATAAAGTACGACAAGTTATATCCAGAGTTCCACCAACTCATACCAGCAAGGAACATGATCGGGTTGAAGTTTTTAACAAAAGGAAACTTCTTCATAGCGAAGAATCGAAGATAATACAAAGGAAAGCCTGCGATGGTACCGATCAAGAAAGACCACTTGAGCCATGGATAAAGCGTTCCAAAAATCCGTCTGGGACCGACAACACCCCATACAAGAGTAGCCGTGTAGAGCGCATTTGGGAAGGGGCAAGTGAATCTGTTGTCTTGGTCTGGTGAACACAAATCATCGAACGAGTGCGTCAGAACTTCGTTTGCGACAATCGTGATCAAGACCTGAATAACTGTCGCCAACAGCTGCGCTCTAAGGAATGCGCGAGGTGGAACTTTGGCATAGTGTGCCAACTTCTGGGAACCAATAATACTATCAGCCTGAGCATCGACATTCCATCCGAACACTCGACAAAGCATGTTAGAAATAGCATGCTCGGGGACCATATATCCAGCAACAATGATAGCAATATCATTGAAGCCAAGTTCATAACCAGTAATCGAAAACACAATTGCACTTGGGAAAACAAGGAACATGCAAATAACCATAATCACAATAATAGCCCACGCAGGAGTGTTGGTAGGATACACCTGGCAAGCAAGAATAGCAAAGACGACCGAAACCAAAAGAATCACAAGATACCACCAGTCGGGTACCTCTGGATACTTGGACATCAGTCTGCAAAGCGGATCATCATATGCGTCGTAGTTTGACTTGCCACGGTTCTTTAAACTTTTAAAGAATCCAATGGCTGCTGTTTTCAGATGACGATATTCAGCAAGAACGACATACACCCACGAACTCGTAAACATAACAAACTCAGACCCATAGATCATAACATAGCCAATCGAAAGAAAAGGCATCGAATAATTTCTATAACCTTCCACATCAAGAGTTAAATCGGGTTTGATAATTCTAGACGCATTATAAGTCGCTCCAGTGTTATCAAACGAAGAAGTAGAGTTGATAGGGAAATAGCCCATCCATTTGTAATTTCGGATGTATAATCCAAGCATAATGAGACCCGAAACCATCATACCAGCAACCTGATTGAACTGAGAAAAGAAAGGAATTGCAAGCGGATTGGAGTAAGCAATTACTCCCCAATCAAACGTAGCCAAAGGATTGAATCCTAGACCACTTTCCGAACCAGTAACAATGGCGAGCATCTTATTCGTTGGAGCGATCCACGTCATCCAGTTAAATGTACTGAGCGCGGTAAAAATAAATCCTGGAAGCCAATAGTAAACCATCATACTGCCCATAACAATGAAGAAAAACTTGTATCGGGTCATAGTCCATCCGTGAATCGAATGTTTTTCTTCAGGCTGCAGCAAAGTTCGGTTCAACATGACAATAGGAAGAAGAGATGGCCAGATAGCTTTTGAAGGATACACGACCTTAACGAAAAAAATCATTAGTTTTTTCTGTTTGAAAAAATTATCACAAATCGTTTAGTAAACTTACCCATCTGCGCAACAAACCAGCTAGACCGTAACCGAAAAACTGGGTCGAGAAATTCATCAAGAAAATAAACCCGAAGTTTGCCCATTTTTGTCCGAAAAATCGTTCGAGTTGGATCACAAGAATATAGCTGATAAAATTAGATGAAGTAGATCCGACTTGAACCATAAGCGTAGCCAACATCTGCTCTTTTGCGTTCCATGGACCAGGATTCAACGAGTGACGCTTGCCAAACAGTGTAACTCCCCAATCAGGCAAAGCCTTTGCCAAAAACTTGCCGCATGGAAACAG
>NW_027117799.1:0-28392 GCF_038497815.1 [Lipomyces] oligophaga | reverse complement strand
CACTAGAACTATCTACCATATTATTAATATTATTATTATTATTAATATTATTATTATCAGAATTATTAATAGTAAAAGTACTAAATAATTTTTTATTATTAATAGAATAAATATTATTATTATTTTTAATATTAATATTATTAGTAATAGAGTATATATTATTATTTATAGAATTTTTAATCATAGAATTATTAATTAATTTTTTATAGTTAGAAGAATTAGAAAAATTAGAAGTATTATTACCATTATTAATATTATTAACATTATTATTAATAAGATTATTCAATAAAGTATTAATTCTATTATTAGTATTATTAAGATTAATAGATTTTAAATTAATAAATGAATTATTATTAATATTATTATTAATATTATTATTAATATTATTATTTAAAGATAAATAATTATTATTAATATTATTTAAATTAGATAATAGAATATTAATATTATTATTAATATTATTAATATAACTATAATAATAGCTAGGATTAATAGCAATATTATAATTTAAATCTTTATTATTAATATTATTATAATTAAAAATAAAATTATTAATATAATTTAAATTATTATTATTTCTATTACTTAAATACATAATTAAATTAGTATTAGATAATGTATTAATATTATTAAATCCTAAAGGTTTAATTTCATAATTATCTTTTCTAATATTATTTTTATATACTAAACGATCATTAATATTTTTATTCCAATTATAAACTTTTAAAAAATTATTATTATTATTATTATTATTATTATTATTATTATATAAATATTTTAATTTTAAATAAATTTTTAAACATTTTAAATTATTATCTATTTTAAATGATGAATTTATAGATGATAAATTATTATTAATATAATTATTATTATTATCACTATTATTAATAAATAAAGAATTATATTCTTTATTTAAATATTTATTATTATTAGATAATAATCTATATTTATCAATTAATTTAATATTATAAATATTATTTAAATTATTAATATTATCATTATTTAAATTATTATTATCATTATTAATATAATTATTATCATTATTAATATTATCTATAATATTATTGGATAAATTATTATTTAAAAATAATTTACTAAAATTATTAATATTTTTATCTAAAGAATTATCAATAATAGTATTATATTTACTCATTAATTTATTATAAATATTATTACTACTAATATTATAAAAATAATATATAGTAGTTTGTATACTACTATGTTTAATATTTATATTACTAATATTTATTATAGGTAAATTATTATTATTTTTATTAGAATAATTATTTAAATTTTTTTTAAAGAAAATACCATTAAAATAATAATATAATATATTTTTTATATATTTATTATATAAACGTATATTTATTTCTTTTGATCTATCATAAGTATAATATATACTATTCCAATTATTTTCTCTACTTATAGTATTGATTTCATCCTTAAATTTATTTATTTTTTTATTTAACATAAATTATATTTATTAATTTTTATATTATATATATTTATTAATATATAATATTTAGTTAAGTATTGATATCTAAAGTAGGAATTGAACCTACAATATTCACATATGAAATGAAAGTTTTAACCGATTAAACTATTTAGACTATAAAATGGAATGGGTGAAAACTTGGAATTGAACCAAGATCTTTTATGCCACAAATAAATATTCTAACCCTTTAACTATATTCACCTTAATTTTTAATTTTATATATATATCATATATATATATACATTTAATATATATTTTTATTACTTTTTAAAAATATTTATATATTAATATTTTATATATTATTTATATCCTTATATATTATAGTTTATATATTACCACATATTTAATACATTTATATTTTATATATATTTATACATATTATATACTTATTTTATATATATATTTTATATATATTTATACATATTTTATATTTATTTTATATTTATTTTATATATATTTATACAAAATATATATTTATTTTATATATATCAATAATATTATATTTATTTATACATAATGATATATTTTTAATATGTTATATTTATATTATATTTATAACATATAAATTATATTTATATTATATTTATATTTATACTATATTTATAACATATAAATTATATTTATATTATATTTATATTTATACTATATTTATAACATATAAATTATATTTATATTATATTTATAAATATATAGTAAACATCTAATTTATTATATTAATATATACATAATAATATAAATATATAAATTATATAGATAATTTTATTATAAATTATATAGATATGTCCATTATATTTATATATTAATTATATAGATATGTCCATTATAAATATATAAATTATATAGATATATAAATATAGCTATTATAGATAGTTATAAATATTTTATATAGATATATAAATATAGCTATTATAGATAGTTATAAATATTTTATATAGATATTATAGTATATAATATATATATTTATGTATAATGTAATAAATAGTATATAATATATATATTTATGTATAATGTAATAAATAGTATATAATATATATATTTATGTATAATGTAATAAATAGTATATAATAAATAGTATATAATAAATAGTATATAATATATAATATATAATATTATATATAAATATAAAATATTTATAGGTTTATTAATATATTTTATAAAGAATAGAATTATAATAAAGAATTATAATAAATAATTATTAACTAAAATATAATAAAGTATTAGCACTAATATTCAAGACATCAGTTATAACCATAGGTTTAAATCCAATTATTAAAACAGGTATTAATAAAAGAATTAAAACAACTAATTCTCTAGTTCTTAAATCATAAGTAACATAAAGATTATCAGGTTTAACTCCACCAGTTATTTTAGAATTAAATTTCATCATATAAATAGCAGTTAATAAAATACTAGAAGCACCAATAAATCCAAAAATAGGAGAATTTTGGAAAGTACCAGCTAAACTTAAGAATTCACCTAAGAAATTACCAGATAAAGGAGTAGCAATATTAGCTAAAGAGAATACAAAGAATAGAACCATAAATAAAGGCATAGAAGCAGTTAATCCTTGAAAATAATTAACAATTCTAACATGGTATCTATCATATAAAATACCTCCAACACATAAGAATAAAGCAGGACTAACAAATCCATGACATAGACTAAGTAATAAAGAACCATCAATACCAATAATATTATTAGAAAATATACCTAATAAACAAACACCCATATGAGAAATAGAACTATAAGCTATAATAACTTTAATATCCATTTGTCTAATAGTAGCAAAACTAGTATAAATAATAGTTAAAACACCAATAACATAAATTAAAGGAGTATAAATAATAGAAGCTTCAGTTAAAACAGGTATTAAAATTTTAATACAAGAATAAATAGCTAATTTTAAAATAATACCAGCTAATAAAATAGAACCACTTAAAGGAGATTCAGAATGAACAACAGGTAACCAAGTATGTATAGGGAAAACAGGTGTTTTAACCATAACAGAAGCAAAAACAGTTAACCATAAATATTTTTGTATATCAATATTAATAATAATATTAAATAATAAATTATAATCAGTTGTACCAGTTATACTTTGTATAGTAGCAACACCAATTAACATTATTAAAGAACCTATTAAAGTATATATTAATAAGAAATATGCTGCTTTTTCTTTATTAGTTGAACCATATAAACCTATTAATATATAAGTAGGAGCTAATATTGTTTCAAAAAATATATAAAATCCTAATATATCTAATACTAAAAATATTAATAATAATAATACATCTAACATTAACATTAATATACTAAAATTTTTTTGTTCTTTTATTGATTTTATATTAGAAATATAAGCTATTGGTAATAAAAATGCAGTTAATAATACAAAATATATTGATAATCCATCTACTCCTACACTTATATTATTTAATATATTAGTACTTTTTTGCCCAGCAAAAAAGTGTATACTATAATAATCAGTATAACTATTATAACTATTATTTAATAAAAAAGGATTTATTAACATTATATATACTATTATAAACATTAATAAACTTATAAACATACTTAATAATGTTATATTTCTTATATGGATTCTTCTTGATTCTTGTGAAATATAAAATAAACCTAATATAGGTACAACTAATCCTGTTAATATTATCATTTTTTAATTTTAATTCTATATATTTATATATTTAAATATTTATTTAAATTATATATACGTTATTATTTTTTAGTTATTTTAATATATATATTTATATTTTTATTTATAAACATATATTTTTATATATATTTATTTATATATATTTTTATTTTAATATATATTTTTATTTATAAATATATATTTTTATATATATTTATTTATATATATTTTTATATATATTTATTTATATATATTTTTATTTTAATATATATTTTTATTTATATATATTTTTATTTTAATATATATATTTATATTAAATTTGAGTTATTAATATTAAGATACATATATATATAGAGTTATATTAATATTTAAATATATTTATTAATATAGAGTTATATTAATATTTAAATATATTTATTAATATAGAGTTATATTAATATTTAGATATATTTATTAATATAGAGTTATATTAATATAAAATACATAATTATATAAAATACATAATTATATTAATTAAACTTAATATAATTTATATAAACTATATAATTATTTGGATATAAATTAATATATAATATTTATAAATATTATTTTAATATAAATACTATATATAATTTATAATATATAATATATAATATATAATATATAGTATAATGTTATAATTTATAATACATAATATATAATATATAGTAATAATGTTATAATATATAATACATAATATATAATATATAGTATAATATATATATATATATATAAATATAAAATATAAATATATAAATATAATGTATATTATAAATTGAATAATAAATATTTAATTATATTAAATAAATATTAATTATTAAAGAATATTAAAAATATTAAATAATAATAAATAAATATTAATATATAATTAAATAAATAGTTATATTTGAATAAATATTTAAATATTAAATATATTAAGTTTTAAGAATTTTAATTTAAATTAATAAATAAATTAGAAAGCTAAAATAATAACAAATAAGTAAATAATAAATATAACAGGATTAAAAGTGAATAAAAGAACAATAAGTATTAAAGAAGTAATAATAAAGAATAATGAATAAAAAGTAACAAATCCAGATTCATAACTATTAGAAATTTTCAATCCGCTATTAATAAGTAAAGAACTAACACCTCTAGGTCCAAAATATTGTAAAGATCCTTTATCAATAGATTTATTAATAATACCACTTAAAGATAATCCAGCTCTTAAAATATAATTATTTAAAATAGCATCAAAATATAATTTTTGATTAAAGAAAGTATAAATAACTTTAATAAATTTTATATTTAAAATATAATTAAATAATACAGGTGTAAATTCGTATAAAACAAATAAAATTATACTTAAAGAAACACTAGTAATAAGAGGTAAAATTTTATAAATAGTAAAAATACCAAATTCAGTATCATTAAAATTATAATTATTAGGATGTATAAATAAATTAAAACCTAAATAACTATCTATAAAATAAACATAAATATCTTTAAATAAATATCCAGTATAAACAGAAAAAATAATTAAAATTAACATAGGTATAGCCATATCTAATCCAGATTCATGAACTTTAGTATAAATACTTCTAGGTGAATTAGGAGGAGAAATAAATGTTAAATATAAAACTTTCATACTATATACAGATGTTAAAGTAGCAGATGTTACTGATATCCAATATAAAATATAACCTGATATATTAAATACACCAAAAGTACTTTCTATTATAATATCTTTAGAATAAAAACCTGTTAAACCAGGAAAAGCCATTAAAGATAAAGAAGCTATAAATATACTAAGATAAGTAAATGGTAAAAATTGTAATAATCCACCATATTTTCTCATATCTTGAGTTTCAGATGCTATACTATGTATAATTGATCCAGCTGACATAAATAATAATGCTTTAAAGAAAGCATGACAAAATAAATGATATAAAGCTAAATTATATGAACTTATACCTATAGCTATTACCATCATTCCTAATTGCTAATATATATAAATTTTATTACTTTTTTACTTTGTATACTTTTACTTTTTTACTTTGTATACTTTTTTACAAAGTAAAAAAGTAAAAGTATAAATATAAATAAAATTATTTAAATATATGTGGACCATTTCTTTATTAATCAATATATTAAATTTTAAATTTAGACCATTTATCAAGATAAAATATCCATTGTTGATATTTATTAATATCTTTACCATTTCTAAAAGGTCTTAATAAATAAAAATCTTTTATTATTTTTATTCTATTCATTTTTAATGTTTTTAAAGGATAATGAGTTAAATAATTATCAATAAAATGAAATATTTCATTTTTTCTATAAATAATATATTTAAAAGCTTCAATATTTTTATTAGAAGGATCAACTCTACCACTATATAATTTTATTAAAGGTTCTAATAAATATATATTTTTTTGAGTAGCACTAATAAATATTTGACCAGATTCTATATTCATATATATAGAACCATCACTATCTAAAAATCCACTAAACCAACCATTATAATAAGTTAATGGTTTAGGTTGAATTAATTTAATATTATATTTTACACATAATTTATTCATTTGTAGAATTCTTGTAGGATTTCTAATTAATCCATTAATAGAATTAATAAGAGGTATTAATTGTTTTTTACTACTAATAATATATCTTACAGCATTAACACCAGCTATTGGTTTAATTCTACCTCCAAATTTATGTTTAATATCAAAAAGAGTACTTATATCTCTAATATCTAAAGTTATAACAAATTTAGCTGATCCTTGTTTACTTAATGAAAAATAACCATCACCATCTATTAAACCTGCTAACCATTCATTAAATTTAATATCATTATTAATATTATTATTATTATTATTAAAATCATTATTAATATTAATATAATTATTATTAAAATTAGATATAGATCTAGAAGTGGTATAATTTCTTTTTTGATTATTGATTAATATCAAGCGTATGGCCTCTGAGGTTCCTACTAACTTACTGATATTATTAATTTTCCAATTTTCAATATATTTATATTTATATTTATTAAAAATATTATATTGCAGAAATACTTTCTGAAAAGGATTAAAAAAATTAATAATAATATGTTTTTGTTTAAAAATATTAAAAATATTATAAATATTAAAAATATTATAAATATTAAAAATAAAAACAAGAGCTTTGGTTACCTGCGAATTAATTAAATTATTAAATTTAACATCTACGCATATAGCTTGATGCCTAAAACTAAAATTATAAAAATAAAAAATAGTTTTTCGAGCCAATTGACTCATAGTAGAGAAAGCGATAATTCTTTTAATATCATTAGAAGCAATAGCGATTAAACCAGCAACTAAAGTAGTTAATCCACCAATCCATAAACATAGTAATAAAACAGTACTACTATATTCTAATAAAGGAGAAGATCTTAATAATAAATATACACCAGCTGTTCAATTATGTTGATTATTATATTTTAGATTAATAATAAATCTTAAAATTATATAATACGCCATTATTCACATAATGGTTCGGACTAGATCTTTAACTTATAATTTTATTTATTTTTTAAATTTAGATATTAAATATTTAATATTATTTATACCTTCTTCAGATAGATGTTCTTTATTAATAAGAATATTTAATATTCTTTTCCATTGAAAATAATCAATATATTTTTTAGTTTTTAATTTATTTTTATTTAAATAATTAAGAATTTTAGTATTAATTTTTATAGAAGAAGTTTGAAATTTCCAACCATCCCAAGTTTTATCATAATATAAATTATTTATATTTATTTTATTATTTAATTTATTATTATTATCTTGATCATTAGACCAATTAAATTTTATAAATAAATTTTTAATTTTATATAAAATATCAGGATATTTATGAGATAATGAAAATGTTAATATAGGATGTACATTATATTTATTTATTGTTAATAATTTTATATGAGCTTCAAAACAACCTTTAGAATCAATAAAACCTGATAACCATTTATTATCTAAATTAGGATAAATAATATGATTATTAAATATAATATTATCTTTATATTGAAAATTATATACAGATATCCATTTTTCTAATTGATCTTTTTGATATTCAGTAGTTAAATTACCATTAAATAATAATATTAATCTTTTAAAATTATCTTGACCTGTAACATAATATACTCCTTTATCTTCTCTTTTTAATACTTTACCAAATCCTAAATTACTTTTAATTTTATATAAAATTTGAACATCTTTTAATGATTGTGTTAAATCAAAATATATTTTATTATTAGATATAATAAATGAACCATCTCCTTCAGTAAAACCTATAAACCATTCTAAAAAGTCTTTATCTATACTTTTCTTTTGAATAGGTTTATATTTAATAAATTCATCAAAATTATAAGTTATATTGCGTATAGTCTCTGAGGATCCTTTATTATCTTTATCATTATTATTATTATTATAACAATTATTATTAATATTAAAAAAATAACAATTAATATTAAAATAATCAACATAATAAGAATTATTTAAAGTAATTAAAGTTTCCTGCTGATTAATATAAATAAAAGACAAGATTTTTTTATTTATCTTATATAAATAATTATTTACAATATAAATAAACTTGTTTAAATATTTTCCCAGCATATAGCAATATAATAATAAATTAATTTGCATTAATAAACGGCAACGATTTACCATAGTAGCAGCGTGTAATAAAGATGAAACAGGTGTAGGCAATTAATGTTGAATATTATTAATATTTTTAATAATAAAAATAATATTACTCAATATTTTTCAATATTGTTCGGACTATATCTTCTTTAAAATAATTATAAAAATATACTATAAAGTTTCACGTGTAGTCTCTGAGGAGCCTTTAAATATTATAAATAAATAAATAAAGTTACCTGCTGATTGCCCTAAATATAGAATTTTTCCGAAATTTAAAAATAAAAAGAGGATCTATACATTTCATAAAAATAAATAAAAATGTTGGGTGTTCCAGCATATAGTGAAATTTAAAGAGAGCCCTTATAACAAACCCTCCATAGCAAGACTTAACCAAATATGTGGACCTAATTGAGCACTTTTAGCAGTAGCACCTAATAAGAAACAAATACCAATAAAAGTAATAATATATTCATTAGTAAAATTAGTCATAGAGAAAATTATATTATAATTTAAACTACCAAAAGTCCAAATAAGTGCAAATAATCCAATAGTTAAAAAAGTATCCCCAAATCTATTTAATAAAATAGCAGATAAAGCAGATTTCATAGCTTGTAATCTAGTATACCAAAAAGATATTAATAAATAAGAAGCAACACCAATAAATTCCCAACCAACAAATAATAATAAATAATTATCAGCAGTAACTAAAACAACCATGAAAAAAGTAAACATAGCTAAATAAGTAAAGAATCTATTTTGATGTGGATCAGATTCCATATATCCTTTAGCATATTTATGAACTAAAGAAGAAACAACTAAAACAGGAATTAACATACTAGCAGTTAACATATCATATTGAAATCCCCAATTTACAGTTAAATAATCAATATTTAACCAATAACCAGCATTAAATCCAATATTAATTTTATTATCATTTAATAAATCCATATTAATAATAGTATATAAATATAATATTATAGATAAAACACTAGAAATTATTAAACATCTAGTAACTAAAGTAGGTCCATATTTATAACCAATAGTATAACCTAAAAATCCATTAAATAATGAACCTAATAATGGTACAAATACCATAATAATAAAAATAATATTAATAATATTTAAAGTATCTAAATTATTAATATTATATATTTGGAAATTATCTATTATATTATACATTTATATTTATTTTATTTATTTTATTAAGCTTCTAATACAATATTACCTCTTAATTTATAAAAAGCTATAATTAAAGATAATCCTATAGCTGATTCTATACCAGCTATCATAATAATATATAAACTATATAATTGTCCTATTAAATCATCATAATTAAATGAACCAAATAAGAAAAATAATGTAATTCCTAATAACATTATTTCTATACTAATTAATAATATTATTATATTTTTTGTATTAAAAATAAAACCTAATACCCCTAATATAAATAATAATAATGCAAAATTCATTGTTTAACTATAAAATATTTAATATTTCTATTATTATTTAATAGAAATTATATTATTATTATATTATCCATAATATATTGGATTTTATAATATTGATAAATATATCCATAAAATAGATATATTTTATACCTTATTCTATTTAAACTATTTTAGTTTATTGGTTATTTATATTATTTTATATTAATATATTTATATTTTGATTTATATACATTTTTATAAGTAAAAAATAAAGGTATTATTATATTAATATTATACTAATTATAATTTATTAATAATTTTATATATAATTTATTAATAATTTATATATAATAACTATTTATATTAAAAATAAGTTTATTATAATATTAATTATTTATTTAAAATTAATAAAGTTTATTATAATATTAATTATTTATTTAGAATTGATAAAATTTATTATAATATTAATTATTTATTTAGAATTGATAAAATTTATTATAATTTATATTATAATGTATATATTATTTATATAAATAAATATAAATAATATTATTTACAGTAATATATTATAATATTTATAAATTATAAATTATAATATATAAAGTAAAGTTTAAAATGAGTATAAATAATAATATTATTATATTAAAATTTAATAATAATAATATAATAATAATATAATAATAATATAATAGATATAATTTATCTTTATTAATTATTTATAAAATTATAAAGAATATCTATTATTAGTAGCAACAGTTTGATCTAAAATACTTATTTCAGTTTCTAATTCATCATAATTATCAAAAATATTAAGAACTAAATAACTCATAAAGTTATTCCATGTAAGATCATCTACAAATTCTACTACTATAGGCATTTCACTATGTCCAACACCACATAATTCAGAACATTGTCCAAAAGCTAAACCTAATCTTAAAGATTGTAAATTGATAGCATTTAATCTACCAGGATTACAATCAATTTTTACACCTAAAGAAGGTAAAGCAAAATCATGAATAACATCAGCAGAAGTTAATATTAATTTTACAGGATTATCAACAGGTAAAACTAATCTATTATCAACTTCAAATAATCTTAATTCACCTTCTTGTAAATCAGAAGTAGGAACTAAATAACTATCATAAGTTAAAGCACCACTATTATCAGAATAAAGTATATCATCAGATAAATTATTATTTAATAATTCTTCTTGAATTAAGAATTTAGTAGTATCAATACTATAATTATAAGTCCAATACCATTGATTTCCAATAACTTTTACAGTTAATCTATCATAAGGTACATCAACAGTAGCTAAATCACTTAAGAATAATAAGTTTATAGAAGGTACACCTAAACTAGCTAAAATTAAAACAGGTATAGTTGTCCAAACTACTTCTAATGCAGTATGATGTGTTAAATATTTATAAGAAAAAGCTATAGATCTATCTTTTATTATTATAGCTAATAATATAGTTACACTACATAAAATAAATGTTAAATATACAAATAAATAACCATGTAATTCTACTATACCTAATGCTATTAAATTACGACTATCTTGGAAATACATTCCATAAGGTAATGGAATATCATTTAATATTATATTATTATTTATTAATATAAATATTAGAGATATTAGCATTATTCTTGTTATTAATTTATTATTTAATATACTAATATTATATTATTTATTTTTTATAGTTTATGCACTAGTATTATATATTATATATTTATATTTATTATTATTATTTATATTATAAATATATATTTTTTATTTATAATCTATATTATAAATATAGATTTTTCATTTATAATCTATCTATATTATAAATATATATTTTATATTTATATTTATATTTTAAGATAATAAAATATTATAAATTATTATAGATTATAATAAATTATTATATATTATTATTATAGATTATAAAATATAGATTATTATTATAGATTATAATAAATTATAGATTATTATCATAGATTATAATAAATTATAGATTATTATTATAGATTATAATAAATTATTATAATTAACTACTAATATTAATGATTATAGATTAATAATAATATTAATATTAACTATTATTAATAAATAACAATATAAATATTAACTATTATTAATAAATAACAATATAAATAATATAAATAATATAATATTTATATACCCTTTTACTGGGATATTATATATATATATTATAAATAAATAATATATATATTTATATATATTTTAATATAAATATTAAAATATTATTGGTGAAAATTATTAAGATTAAATACTAATTTTAAAAAAATTAAGCAGCATATAATAATAAGAATGAAATCATTAAACAGAATAATCCTGTTGCTTCTGATAAGGCAAAACCTAAGATAGCGTATTGGAATAATTGTGCTCTAACTGAAGGATTTCTAGAAACACCTGATATTAAACTACTAAAAACGATACCAATACCGATTCCAGCACCTAATAAACCTATAGTAGCTATAGAACTACCGATTATTTTTGCAGCTTGTATTAATTGCATAAAAAATATTATTATTTATATATATCTAATATATTAATATATAAACTATTAAGATTATTTATTATTATGTATAATAAATAACTATATTATCATATAAGTTATAAAGCTTATTTTTATATTTTATCTAACTCATTTTTATATTTTATATAGATATATTTATTTAACTTTTAATACACACTAATATCTAATTTTTATAACAAGACTTTTCTATATAAGAGATTTTATATATAACAAATATGATTATATTATATATTTATTATAATTATAATTATACAAATATTTATATATATTTAATTTATATCATACAAATAAATATTTATATATATTATATTATATTATACAAATATAAATATTATATTATATTATACAAATATTAATATTATATTATATTATACTTAGATTATATAATATACATATATTATATTTATATTAATATTAAATTATATTTAGATTATATTAATATTAAATTATATTTAGATTATATTTAGATTATATTTAGATTATATTATATTTAGATTATATTTAGATTATATTAATATTAAATTATATTTAGCTTATATTTAGAATATATAATATACATTATTATATTTAGAATATATAATATACATTATTATATTTATATTAATATTAAATTATATTTTTAATAAATATTAAAATAAATTATAATTTATAACTTAAATCAATAGGTTTATTAACAAAAATATCTTCAGTATTTAATTGTTTAGAATAAATTTTTATAGCTTCATTATAAATTTCAAAAACGAAACCTAAAGTTAATAAGGCTAAAAATATTAATAAAACAATAAGACCAAATAAACTAATATTATAAAAACATAAACCAAAAGGTAAAACAGAAGAAACTTCTAAATCAAAAGGTAAGAATAAAACAGCAATAAGTACGAATACAACAGAGAAAGTTACTCTACTTTGATTAAAACTTACTAATCCACATTCAAAAGGTGCTATTTTACTAGGATCAGGATTACTAGTACTAAATATAATATTAATTAATAATAGAGCAATACCAACTATAATAACTAATATTACATAAGCTATTATACCTCTAGAATTATAAATATTTTCTAAAGATATATTATATTCTAAACCTAAAATTATATTAATTATATTATTTATCATTGTTTTATTTATTTTTATTTTTTTTTATTTTTTATAACTTTAAATAATAAAATTTAAAAGTTAAAATGTGTAGATATATAATAATATATTTATTATATATTATATTATTATAATTAATTATTATTTAAATAATTAATACTCTATATATATATAGAGTTAAATAGATATAAAATATTTATATATAATACAAATATGATATACTCTAAATCTATTATATAAATATAGTATAATAAAAATATTATATCTATATAATATAGATATATAAATAATAATAAAATATTATATTTATAAATTATTATAAAAAATAAGATATTATATCTATATATTAATATAAATATATAAATTAATAATAAAATATTAAAAATATATATTTATCTTTATTCAAATATTGATATTATATAATTATAATTATATTTATAAAATATTAATATTAAAAAATTATCTATTAATTAAAGATAGTAAATCCTCCAATAAATAAGAATAAAACAATAATAGTAGTATTAAAAGAAATAATATATAAAATAATATCAAATTGGTAAGTAAATGAATTAAAATTATTTAAATTAAAAGAGAATAATTTATTTACATCAAAATTTAATTTATTAAATATATTATAATTTACTGAATTTAATAAATTAGCTTCTCTATAATCATTAAATAAATTATAATTAGTATTAAGATCAGCATCATCTTTATTAACAACAAATTGATTTATATTATTACTTTTTTTGTCAGGCAAAAAAAGTGAAGGATAATTATAATTTAAATAAGATAATTCTTGAGGTAAATAATCATATTTTATAGAATTATTTAAATCATAATTAAAATTATTATCTAAAGTATTATTAGAACTTAATTTAGTTAAATAATAATTTCTAATATTATCAGAAGATAAAACAGTATTATTATCTTCAAATAATAATTTTATTAATCTAAGATAAAAGAAACTAGTAATAACACTACTTAAAATAAGAATAACAATTAAGAAATAAATATAATAACTATTAATAGAATTAAAATTATAAGAAAAACTATCTAAAATTAGTATATATTTACCATAAAATCCAATAAGAGGAGGTATACCAACAAAAGAGAAAAGAGTAATAGCTAAAGAAATAGCTAAATAAGGATAATAATAGAACATACCTTTAATATCATTAATATATTTAATAGGAGAATAAATATCTATATTATTTTTACGTAAATTAAAATTATTAGGATGATTAGTATAATAACCATAAATAATAATAATTAAAAATATATTTAAATTAGAACAAGTATATTGAATAATAAAAAAGAATAAAGAGAAAATACCAGAAGTATTAATATTATTTATACTTAATAAAATATAACCAATATTAGTAACACCACTTAAAGCTAATAATCTTTTAATATTTAATTCTTTAATACCAGATATAGAACCAATTAACATAGATAATAAAGAAGAACCTAAAAATAAACCTAAAATAATATTATTACCATAAATATTATTAAATATTAATAATTTATAAGCATAATTATTATATAAAATAATAATATTAATAAAAACAGCAAATAAACTAATTTTAGTTAAAACAGATAACCAAGTAGTAATAATAGTAGGAACATTATTATAAACATCTAAAGACCAAGTATGATTAGGTGCAGATGAAGTTTTTAATAATAAACCAAATATTATTAAACAAATACCTGATATTAATAAATATATATTTAAAGAATCAATATTATTAGGTATAATTATTACTTTTTTATCTGATAAAAAAGTTAATAAATATAATAATTGTGATAAATCTAAAGTACCATAAATATTATATAATATACTAGTACCAAATAATATTAATATAGAAGCTATACCACCTAATAAAAAATATTTAAGACCACCATCAGTAGAACTATATGAATTTTTATAAATTGAACATAAACTATATAAACTATAACTTTGTAATTCTATTGCTATAAATATTAATAATAAATTATTAGATTGAATTAATAATAAACCACCCATTATACTTATTATACATATTATACCTATTGAATCTATAGGTTTTATATAATTATTATGTGTATTATTAGTATCATTATTATTATTATTTTCAAATATATAATTATCTAATTTTATACTATTATAAGCTAATATACTTAATAAACCAAAAAATAATAAAATTAATTGAAAAATAAAAATATTATTACTATATAATATTATATCACCTAATAATTTTATATCTAATATATTTAATATAGAATTATAAGAAATATTAGCATTTATTAATAAAAATATAGTTATTAATAAACTTATTACTATTAATCTAAAACTTTCTTTACTATAATCTTTATTTATTATATTCTCTAATAATTGAAATTTGTTAATCTCTTTATAATCACTATTTAATTCATTATTTATTGGTAATATATATATATTAGGATTTATATAATTATCAATATTATCTTTACCTATATTATTATTTTCTATATATATATTATTATTTTTATAGTATAAATATAATGGTAAATAGTAATTCATATTTTTACTCTTATTTATTGAATAAGATATTATTATTATTATTGATAGTATACTTAGTATTAACATTTTATTTTTATTTGTATTATACCTATGTAAATATTAATTTACTAATAGGGTTATATTTACTATGTAATTATTTATATACATAGGAATTATCCTTTAATTTAAAATAAAATTAATAGGATTAATATATAATATTATTATTTTATTATATTATATATATTATATATATTATTATATATTTTTATATTATTATATATTTTTATATATATTATTTATATATATATTATCTATATATATATTATTTATATATATATTATCTATATATATATTATTTTATAATATCAAATATTTATTATATATTATTATATATTATTATATATTATTTATATATATTATTATATATAGTATTTATATATAGTATTTATATATTATTTATATATAGTATTATTATATATTTATATATAGTATTATTATATATTTATATATAGTATTTATATATTATTTATATAAAATAATATATAAAAGAAGGTTATATAAATTATATTATTATTATAACTTTATTTATCTAAAAAGGTATAAAAATTGAATATAAAATTATATAAAATTATTATATTAATTAAATCAAATTAAGCAATAAATTTTTTAATCATACCTAAAGCATAATATTTATATTTACAATTTTCTATATCATAACAATCATTAAAGAAATTTTCGAATTCAGTTAATAAAGGTATAAATAAAAGATAGAATAAGAAATATAAAATAGTAGCAACTTGTCCAATTTCAACAAAAGGTGGTTCAATATGTTCTTGACCTAAAATACCTAATAAAACGAAATTAGCAAAGAATAAACCGATTAAAAATTTACTTAAAACTCTAAATGAAGCACCTCTAACAGCATTATTATCAGCTACAGGTAAATATAATAATATTAAAATAGCACCTACCATAGCTACTACACCACCTAATTTATCAGGAATAGATCTTAATATTGCATAAAAAGGTAATAAATACCATTCAGGAACTCAATTTTATTTGTTATCATAAATTCATTTAAAATTTATTTCAATAATTTTCATTATTGTTCAGACTATGTCATTAATATCTATATTATATATATATATTAAAAGGCGCTCGTGGAGAAAATATTATTAGCATTATTCATTCTCTAGTCGTTGAACATTCTTAAATTTCATATTTATAAAATATTAAATAAATTAATATAATTCAATTATAAATATAATGCTAATTTAAGCTTTGCTGCAAGTTATCATAGTATAAATTATTATACCTTAGACTTTCTTGACAATTCACCTTTTTTTCATTAAATATTATATATTTAATGCCACAGTATATACTATTTATTATTATTTATAATATTATTATTTATAATATTATTATTTATTATTTAAAATATTATTATTATTATTATTTATTATTTATTATTTATTATTTATAATATTATTATTTATTATTTAAAATATTATTATTTATTATTATTTATTATTATTTATTATTATTACTATTATTATTATTACTATTATTATTAATATTATTACTATTAAGATTATTATTAATAATATTAATATAATCAGAATAATTTAAAAAAGGAATATTAATATTTAAATCATTTTCAATTAACCAATTATTTAAAATATTATTTTTATATAAAATAGCTAAATTTAATATATTATGAGAATATTTACTAAAATAAAAATATTTAATTTTAGGTTGATTTATATATTTAATAGGCAAAGAAATATATAATCCTAAATTTTTATAAATATTAATAAATTCGAGATCAAATAGATTAAATCCATTAAGATCAACATTATTAATATTATTATTAATAAAATATAAATTATTATTAGATTGAAATAAAATAAATTTATTATATTTTTCTAAATTTTTAAAATAAAAATTATAAATTAATTTTATATAAAAATCATCATTTTTTAATAATAATTTAGTATGATAACCTAAATATACTTCTCTATTAATTTTATTATAAAAATTATTAATATTATAATTTTTAATTAAAGTTATTAAAATAATATTAGCTTTTAACCAATATTTAGTATATAATAATAATAAACTAGTTTTTTCTAAATATAATAATTGATCAAATTTATTAAACCAATACATATTAAATGATTTAAATAATAAACTTAATTTATATAAAGAATTTTTATTATCTATTAAAAATATATAAGCTAATTTTTCTTCTTTTACAACACAAGTAATTTTATGATTATCTTCTAAATAATTTTTAATTAATAAAAGTAGTTCAAAATTATCTTTTGTTTTTTTTTGACTGATACGAAATAAACAAGTATACCAAATTAATAAATCTTCAAACTTTTTTATATAAATAAGATAATTACCATCACCTAAATAAAATCCTAATATAAAAGGAATATTAATAATAAAATTATTAGACTTATAATCAATATTATTCAAATAATTAATAAAATATTTAGATTTAATTAAATCTTTTAGATCATTTTGAAAATTTTTATTTAAATTCAAAAAAAAATAAGAATTTAAAAATTCTTCAATATTTAATTTTCTAGCACTATTATCAACAATATTATAAGATAAATAAATCAATTTCAAATTTAATTTAAAATATTCTAAATTATAAATTTTATTATTATTTAACTTTGTTATTATATCTAAAATATATTTTATTTTTAATAAATATTTAAATCCTCTAGCTTTATCTCCATATGTATTATTAAAATATGGAATAAATTTATTAATAATAAAATTCCAATTACGTGAATAAATAACCATTACTGTATTACCTTTAGAAGTTTTAGAATAATAATATTTCATTTCATTACCCATAATAATATTAAATTGATTAAATAATTTTTGAGTATAACCATCTTTATCAATATTCATAGCTAATTTTACTAAAGGTCTTAATTTTAAAATAAATAAATTATTTTTTATAGTTTTTAAATTAATAAATTCAATACCAATATGACCTTCAGCTTGGAATAAACCACACATTAAATATCTAAAATCTGAATTATTTAGATTATTAATATTAGGTGTAATTGAACTAGTTTTAATTAATTTATTCATTTTAGATAGTATATAATAAATAATAATAATAATAATAATAATATAAATAACCATATACAATAAATAGTATTAGAATGTTTATGGATGCAGGAGTTGACATAGGATTTGCCATTATATAATTATCAGGGTGCTAAATTTTTATAATACATTATATTATAAAATTAATATGGACTATATCTTCATATAAATTTAACTGAATACTGCTTTATAACTTTGCCATTTTTTATCAAAAATTAACCAACTTTTATAAATAAAAGTATTATTTTTAATATAAGCATTTTTATCAATAAAGTCATAAAATTTATTAATAAGATAAATTCTATTACTTTTAAAAGATCTAGATGGATTATTTTTAATATAATCTTTAAATAAAATATGATTATTTTTAGAACTAATAGTCCATTTATAATAACCATTATTACTTTTATCAAAATAAATATTACCTCCTAATATTTCTTTAAAAGGTTCAATATCTACTAAATATTTATTTATAACATTTATTAATAATATAGGTTCATTATTTAAATAATAATAATCAATAGTACCCTCAGCATCAAAAAATCCTGATAACCATGAATTATTTATATTTAATTTAACAGGTTGTTTAATTTTTATATTATATAAATTACATAATTTATGAAATTGAACTAATCTTTTACTATGTCTAATATTACCATTAACTGCATTTAATAATTTTATTAAATCATCTTTATTATTTAATCTATATCTAATAGAATGAGAACCAGATCTTAATCTAATTCTACCTTTAAATTTATTTTGAATTTGACGTAATAATTTTTCATCTTCAAGACCTACTGTTATTTCACAACTACCATATTTACTTTTAGTTATTCCAAAATAGCCAGTTCCATCTATCAAACCTCCTAACCATTGATTAAATTTATCATCTTTTTCAATTAAATTTTTTTGTGTGCGTGTAGTCTCTGAGATTCCTACTAATAATAATTTATTATTATTTAATTTATTATTATTTAATTTATTATTATTAATAAATAACTTAATATTATTA
Source organism: [Lipomyces] oligophaga (assembly GCF_038497815.1). NCBI lineage: Eukaryota > Fungi > Ascomycota > Lipomycetes > Lipomycetales > Lipomycetaceae > Lipomyces > [Lipomyces] oligophaga. Next base: position 7,838 of record NW_027117799.1, on the reverse strand, counting down.
TTAATAAATAATTTAATATTATTATTAATAAATAATTTAATATAATAATTACTATTAATAAATAATTTTAAATAATATAAAAATATATTTAAATAATATAAAAATATATTTAAATTTAAAATAAATATTATTTTGGTTATCTGCTGGTTAACTTTTAGGTTATTAATAACCATATTATAATAATATTTTACTACCAAGGGATTATAATAATCACTTATTTGATCAGTTTTATTATAATAAAATAAAAGAATTTCTAGCATATAGCACATTGCGATTAATAATATTAAATTTAATATATTATTAAAGGGCCACCATTGACCTAAAGTATTAGGATTAAAGAAAACAAAATAAGAAAATACAAACATAAATGCGAATATTGTAACTAAATCCTTAAATATAAAATATGGATGCATAGCTAATCTATCAGTATTACCAGTAATACCTAAAGGATTACTACTACCATGTTGATGTAAAGCCATTAAATGCATAATAATTAATGCAGCTAAAATAAAAGGTAATAAATAATGTAATGAAAAGAATCTATTTAAAGTAGGATTACCAACTGAGAATCCACCCCAAATAAATGTTACAATATCTTGACCTAAAAATGGTATAGCTGACATTAAATTAGTAATAACAGTTGCCTTATTCTTTAAAATTTTAGTCTTTTTATATTAATATTTTACCTAAAATTCCATGTATTCTATTATATTATTTAATAATATTAATATATATGTTAAATAGAACCTTGTGCTTAGAAAGAATTCGACTGTACATTAAATAATATTAAAAATATTATCTACCGATGATCCAGTCTGTAGCAATTTATTAAAAATAAATTGACGGTCTTAATCTAAAATATAAAAATAATTTTGACCCGTTAACATCAGTATTGCCTAAATTATATTATGATAACTATATGCCTAAACATAGTATAGTATATCATATAAATATTTTATTAAACATATATAATAATAAAATACATTAATATAAAAAAGACTATATTTAAATATAAAATTTATATTTCATACTAGGATGTATATAACATTTTATTAAAGAATAAAGTTTTGGAATACTATTTTTTAAAATATATATATTATATTGATTAGGTATACCAGCTTTATTAATACTACATTCTAAATCATATTTATTATTTAAAATTTTTATTAATTTTAAACAATCTTCATAAGTAAAATTATTTGTAGCTAATTTTAATCCTTTACCAGATTTACATCCATCGTCCATTATCCAAATAGCTAAAGCTAAAGGAGTTAAATATTTATCTATATTAATAGGAATAGTTTTTATTTTTTTACCATTATTATTTATAATATACCAATCATTATATAAATTTATAAAACTAGAATAAGTATATGTTTTAAATCTTATAACTTTTCTTAATTTACCTTTTTTACCTAATCTTGTTGTTAAATTAGGTATATTATCACTACAATAATTTTTACTATTTATTAAATTAAATAAATATAGTAAATAACTTTTATGAGAATCTTCTTGATAAAAACAAATTCTAACACCATTACCTCTTAATTCAGCATATCCATCTCCTAATAATGAACCATATATAATACTTAAAATATCTATATTATGAGGCCCAATTCTAAATAAACTATTTATTCTTTTTTTAATTAACATTTTAAATTTAAATATTTAGGGCACAAGTCACCCCATAAACTCATTTGACCATAAGGTAAAACATAACCCAAGAAACCAGTAATAATCATTAATAAAAAGATTATAACACCGATAGCCCATAATTGACCTCTAGGACTTTTATAACTACCATAATAGATACCTCTAGCCATATGTAAATATACAAATATAAAGAAGAAAGAAGCACCATTAGCATGCATATATCTGATTAACCATCCAAAAGATACATCTCTCATTATATGTTCTACACTATTAAAAGCTAAAGCAATATTTGGTGTATAATGCATAGCTAAAGTTACACCTGTAGCTATTTGAATTATTAACATTACACCTAATAATGAACCAAAATTCCATAAATAACTTATATTAGAAGGTTGAGGTGAATCTATAGTATAACTATTTACTTGAGCCAAAAATATATTTCTTTTTCTTAATGTCATTGTTATTATTTTTATATACTTTTTTACGTTATAAAAAAGTTTAAATTGTAATTTATATAATAATAATAATTTATTATCTCTCTCTTTACTTTCTTATTATTTAGAAAGTTATTATTATTATTCTTAATGTGAATTTAACAATGAAATATAGTTTTATTTCACATTATATTTTTATTATTTTATTAATAATTTTATAGTATATATTATGTAAGGCCTATAGGATTTGAACCTATCTCTTTTGTGTGTAAAACAAATATTATACCACTAAACTAAAGCCTTATTTATATTTATATATTTTAATTTTATACTTTTTATACTTTTTTACAGAGTAAAAAAGTAATTGTATAAAAGTCAATATATAAAACTCTCTAAATATAATTTAGAATACTTATACTTAAATATTTATATTAAAAATGTAAATATAAAAAGTACTATAAAAGTTAGAGTATGAAAGGAATCGAACCTTCGATGTATAATACAATGAGTTTACAGCTCATCTCCCTAACCAGCACGAGAAGCACACTCTATGACTCTCTAAATAATTAGAGAGTAATATACATATAATATATAATATATATATTATAACATATAATATATATAAATATAAATATATATTAAATATAAATATAAATATATTAAGTATATTAGATTTTAATATAAATATATTAAGTATATTAGATATAAATATAAATATAAATATAAATATAAATATAAATATATTAAGTATATTAGATTTTAATATAAATATAAATATAAATATAAATATAAATATATAAAATATTTAATAAATATAAATATAAATATATAAAATATTTAATAAATTAAGATATAAATATAAAAATATTTAATATTTATAAATTAAAAGGAACAGAATCATTAATAAACATTATAACGGGTATTAAAGCAACAAAAGCGAAAACTAAAGGTAATAAAATAGTCCAACATAAAGAGATTAAATTATCAAATCTAAATCTAGGGAATGAAGCTCTAATCCAAATAAAAGTAAATAAATAAAAACAAACTTTAAGTCCTAAAATACCACTAGCGGATAATCCTTCGATAATTAAAGTTTGAATAAAATTCAATTTATCTAATAAATATAATTCCATAAAATATAAATTATTTTCCCATTGATTAGTAACTAAACCAGGTAAAACATAAAAAGAACCTAATAATAGAACAACTTGTAAAGTACTAATTAACATAATATTAGAGTATTCAGCTAAAAAGAAATAAACAAAAGGACTAGCAGAATGTTCAGTCATAAATCCAGCAACTAATTCAGATTCAGCTTCAGGTAAATCAAAAGGAGGTCTATTAGTTTCAGCAACAGAAGCTAAAAAGAATAATAAAACAAAAAATATAAAAGGAATACCAAACCAAATAAATCTTTGACTATTAGAAACATCAAAGAAATTTAAAGAACCAACTAAGAATATAATAATAATAATTAATGAAGTTAAAACTAATTCATAACTTATTAATTGAGCAGAACTTCTAATACTACCCATTAAAGCATATTTAGAGTTAGCACTCCAACCAGCTAATAATACACCAAATACACCTACACTACTTATAGCTAAAGATAATAATATACTTAAATTTATATCACCTACTACTGACCAAGAATTTATTGGCATTAATCCCCAACCTAATAATGCTGATATTAAAGATACCATTGGTGCTATAATTAATATACCTAAGGCTGCATCTACTGGTATAACTATTTCTTTTATTAATAATTTTGCCGCATCTGCAAATGCTTGTAATAAACCATAAAATCCTACTGCATTAGGTCCTAATCTACGTTGCATATAACCCATTGTTTTTCTTTCGGCTACTGTTAAATATGCTACACCTAATAATATACCTACAAAAAAAGATAATAATTCTATTATTACTATCATTTTATTTTTATTTAATTTTTATTTATTTTTAGGCTTAAAACCTTATTAATTATATTTGTATAAATATATATATCTAATATATATATATAAATATATATATCTAATATATATAAATAATTATATATATCTTAATATATATATATAATTCTCTTTAAAAGAATTTATAAATTAAACTATAAATATTATAATAATTTTATTATATTATATTTTATAATAATTAATATTATATTATATAATATTATATTATATTATTTATGTATATGTATATACTATAATAGTTTAAATATCTAACTATTATAATATTTTATTATATTTAGTTATCATTATATTAATTTTAATTATATGTTATAATTTTATTAATATATTATATGTTATAATTTTATGTTATAATTTTATTAATATATTATATGTTATAATTTTATGTTATAATTTTATTTTATAATTTTATTAATATATATGGTAAAATTTTATAGTATATTATTATAGTATATTATTATATATAATTTTATATAATTTATGTTATAATAATATTATTTATAAAAATGTAATAAATATAGTATAGTATAATATCTAAAATATAGATAAATATAATATAGTATAATATCTAAAATATAGATAAGTATAGTATAGTATAATATCTAAAATATAGATAAATATAATATAGTATAATATCTAATATAGTATAATATCTAATATAGTATAATATCTAATATAGTATAATATCTAAAATATAGATAAATTATTTAATAATTATAGTGCTATTAATAAATATTATTTAATAATTAAAATATATATTAAACCATTAATAATATTAAATATTATAAAAATATAAAATATATAATTTAAACAGTAATAATAAAAATAGCAACTAACATACTTAATAATAATAGAATACCTAAAATAAATAATAAGAAATTAAAATCAATATAGAATAAATAACCTAAAACATTAACATCAGAAATATTAAGAATATTAATAGAAGTATCATTAATAAAATTATATAAATCGAAAGATAAAATATCATTATTAGGATAAATATAATTGAAAACAATATTATAAATAGAGACTAAAATTAATAAAGAAATAAAAATTAAAGAAACATTAATATTAATATTAGATTCATTATTAACATTATTAATATTATCAGATTTAAATAAAGTATTCATATCAATATTAGTAAATTTTATATCTTCTAATTTTATATTTAATAACATTATTATAAATAAAAATAATATAGCTATAGCACCAACATATACTAAAATATAAGTTATACCTATAAACATTATACTATAACTAAATAATAATAAAGAAGTATTTATTATTAATGTTATAAAACTACCTAAACTTACTATAGGGTTTTTACTTATTAAAGAAAATAAACCTGATAATATTATTAAAAATTCTAATATTAGATTACCCATTAATTTTTATTATTTATTATTTTTTATATTTTTAATTTATATACCTTTTACTATTATTATTTTAATAATGTAAATTGAGAGAGATTTATAGTCAATAAAAGGACTTGAACCTTTATAAGTTGTATTAACAGTACAATGCTTTACCATTAAGCTATATTAACTATTTTTTAGATTTAGGTAAATAATTAATTTTAATTAATATTTTATATAAGTTAATAGAATTAACTATTATTATTATTTATTATTTATTATTTATTATTTAATATTTAATATTTAGTATTAATATATTATATTTTATATTTAATATTTAGTATTTAATATATTAATTTAATATAGTATATTTTATATAATTTAATAGAATTAACTATTATTATTATTTATTATTTAATATAATATTATTATTATTTATTATTTAATATAATATTATTATTATTTATTATTCAATATAATATTATTATTATTTATTATTCAATATAATATTATTTTACTATAATGTTATAGATATTGAATATTATAGATATTGAATATTATAGATATTGAATATTATAGATATTGAATATTATAGATATTGAATATTATATTATTTTATTATAATATTATATATATTGAATATAATAATATTTTACTATAATATTTATAATATATAAATTATATTTGGGGTTCCCTAATAAGATTTTATATTCCGCAGCAGCTTCCGCTACCACAACTGTATTTCAACTTATCACTGATCAATTTTATCCTTTCGAGTATTTTACAAAATATAATCTTTAATATAATTTAAATAAAAAATGATTAAAAATAAAATAAACTTCAAGTTTAAAACCGTCTCAGCGATTGATGAGTGATTAGTACAAAGCAGGGTAAAAAATATTCACCGTAGCATAATTATCTACGATTACTAGCAATTTCACTTCATATAGTCGAGTTCCAGACTATAATCTATAAATAATAACTAAATGGAAAACCAAAAGTATAAAACGATTATTTTATATAGTTTTACTTAAATTTTAAATATAATAAGTATCTTTTTGTATAATCTTTCGCAGCACGTTTATAGCCCGTTTCATATGGGTCATAATGACTTGTTATAATCCTTTTCACCGTATTATTTTCATAATCGATTAAAATATTATATAAAAATTTATAATTTTTAATTATAAATAATTATAATAAATATAAGGTTTATGTCTATTACTCAAGAATTTCACAATATAAACTGAAAACAGTCATGCAACACCAGTAAAAATATTCAGGAAATGGTAAGATTTATCGTGTATTATCGAATTAAATAACATGCTTAACTGCTAAGGCCTGCAACTGCCTAATGTCTTGGGTTTAATCCTTGCGAATATACTCTCCAGGTAGAATACTTAACGCCTTCGCTTTTTTATATTATAAAATATAAATAGTATTCATAGTTACGGGCTAAGACTACTCGGGTATCTAATCCGATTCGCTACCTTAGCTTTGGTACCTCAGTGTCAATTATATATAGCTAACTGTCTTCACCATTAATAGTCCTATTAGTATCCAAATATGAGCTTTACTCTAATAGTACTATTAGCTCCTATATAATTCTAGTTTTATAAACTCTAATAGAGATAATAAAAACAACCTACTTACGTTTTAGACCAAATTTTATGATTAACGTTTGCACCCCCCGTATAACCGCAGCTGCTGGCACGGGACTTAGCTGGTACTAATATAATTATATTTTCATTTTTTTAAATATAATATTAGGGTTTTATACTTATATATTCATCACCCTTATAAATAACTGGTTCATCCTTTCGGACATTGACCAAAATTCCTCACTGCTGTCCTTTAAATTAAAGAATTGGCGTTTTTCCATAGCCAACGCGACTGTACAGACTTTCATCTCAGTTATAGATTATTGGCTTGTTAAGCTATTATCTTAACAACTACCTATCCTATATATAGCTCGTCCTTAAACATAAATTTTTTATTTACTTTATTTTTTATTCTATATTTTATATAAAATTTAAGGGGTAATTCTATATTATTACTCGCGATTTTACCACTAATAATTTTTAATTATTCGTTCGATTGTGCATGTGTAAGGTCTTTATACAACGTTTAATCTGAGCCGACATCATACTCAATTTATTTTATCCTTTTGTATTTATATTTTATACTATGGATTTATTATTATACATATAATTATTATTTATTAATTATTTTTATTTATCATTATTATATAATTATTATTTATTATTTTTATTTATCATTATTATTTTTATTTATCATTATTATATAATTATTATTTATTATTTTTATTTATCATTATTATTTTTATTTATCATTATTATATAATTATTATTTATTATTTTTATTTATCATTATTATATAATTATTATTTATTATTTTTATTTATCATT
>NW_027117798.1:0-42741 GCF_038497815.1 [Lipomyces] oligophaga | reverse complement strand
TATAAGTTCTTTTTTGTCACAATCATCTCTTCATTTTGTTATTTCTTCATTCCCAATTACGTCTTCAAGGCACTAAGCTATTTCAACTGGATGACCTGGATAGCTCCTCAGAACAAGACGCTTGCGATTATCACCGGATCATACACTGGTATGGGATTTAACCCAATCTCAACGTTCGACTGGTCTGTCATCAATTATTCGGTTCCGCTCACAGTACCATTTTTCTCTTTGGTAAACGGATATTCGGGGATGCTTATGGCTTCATTCCTTATAATTGGGCTCTATTGGAATAACTACAAGTGGACTGGTTACCTCCCCATCAATACCAGTCAATTATATGATAGCAACGGTCTCTCCTATAATATCTCTCGAGTGACTAATGGAATGACTTTGAACGAAGCCGGATACGAAAGTTATTCTCCTCCATATATCTCAGCAGGCAATATTATTTTTAATGGAGCTTCTTTTGCCTTGTATGTGTTTGCGTTTGTGTATGTATTGCTTACTGAGCGGAAACTATTCTGGGATGCTTTAAAAGGATTTTATGCTGCCATTCGCAATCCCAAGCGTTCCGTCATGGAACAATTTAATGATCCCCATACTCGAATGATGAAGAAGTATGTCGAAGTCCCTGATTGGTGGTATTTGATTGTCTTAATTGGTTCGTTTGTGTTCGGCGTTATTGCGGTCGAATGCTGGCCTGCAGACACTCCAGTCTGGGCGATAGTGGTAATATTGTTAGTTAGTCTTGCTCTCATTGTACCCAGTACTGTTGTCTACTCCGTGACCGGTTATGAGTTAAATGTGTACTATTTCGCAGTCATCATCACAGGTTATATGTGTCCTCAGAACGGTCTAGCTAACATGCTTTGTCGCTTGTATGGAAACAACATCGATGTTCAGGCTGAGTCATTCATTAGTGATCAGAAGATTGGTCACTATGTGAAGCTTCCTCCTCGTGCAGTATTCAGAGCTCAGATTTCCGCGGTACTCATACAATCATTCATCACTGTTGCGGTGGTCAATTTCAGTATTAGTTCTATTAAAGACTTTTGCAGTTATACCCAGACGGACAAATTCACATGTACGTTTCCCCATACACTCTATGCAGAAACTGTTATGTATGGTATCGTGGGGCCAATACGTCTGTTTGGACAGCTCTATTCAGAGCTAAAGTGGTGCTTCTTGATAGGAGCTGCCTTGGCTATACCTGCATATTTTGTGAAGCGATATGTCCGGAAAGCATTATATATTCATCCAGTTCTGATAATTAACGGATTCACTCATTGGGGAGCCACTTACAATCTTTCGTTTTACACGCCGGGCCTAATTGTCGGTTTCGTGTTCAATTTCTATATTAAACGCTACTATACTCGATGGTGGTCAAAATATAATTATGTATTTACTTCTGCTTTGTCTGCTGGTGTGGCGATCAGCGGTATCATTATTTTTCTGACACTTCAATATACGGGTACGAAGTTGGTTTGGTGGGGAAACACAGTTCACCAAAGTGGAGTAGATTACGCTGGAACAGCTCGATTGGAAGTACCTCTGGAAGGATTTGGCTTGAAGGTGGGAGAATTTTAATCATATGTAAACGCATTCTGATTCTACTTTAATTTGTTTTGAGTTGTTGATAATTTAGTTTTGTGTTCCTTGTGCTCCAAGTACAACCAGTTCTGTAACTTAAAATATGTATATCCTAAAGGGGGACTAGATTCACGGAGTCAATGAAATTCAAACGAATGACTGAGAATCCCTCCCTCACATATTGAAATATGATCAAATCCAAATTACGGTAGAATCATGGCTGAAAGCAGCATAGCATGAAAGGACTCTATGAAAAAATACCACAAAAATTGAGACGATTGAAATTTTCAAGGAGCATTTCAAATGAGCAGGTCGCTTAGTAAATAGGGATGGTGTATTGTGATTTCATAGATGATAATGTTTTAATTCCTGCAGCCCAGTGGACCAAGTCGGCCATCATCACGTGTTATTTTTGCCTTGGAGAGCATCGAATAAACTCCTTCAACTCCCTCTACAGATCTCGCTAGATAACGTCTTTCTTCATTAATTTGTCTAATTTCAGAAAACATGTCCGTAACAATTGAATGAAAAATAAAAATTGCAGCACTCACGATTCCAGCGTGGTCTCCCACCGCAGTACTAAGTGAGCCCATAGTAGCTTAACTGGAGAAAATCTGACGGGGTTCTGTGCTTTCTACTAGGTATGACCGCAACTAATCCATAGTGTTTGTGCTTGACCCGTATCATCCACTATTTTAACTGTTCCTCAACCGTATCAGCTTCTATCTTGCCTTTTTCAATGGTCAGCCTGGACTTCTCCCTCCCAATATTTGCATTTCTTGGGACTTCTGGGGTTTAGAGTGTAATGCTCAAATTCTAAGCTCGATTGATGTGAGGGTTTTGAGATATAAGTCGAACTTGTTTAGGCGGTGCCCTTGAAGTCGAACTAAGAGCCATATTTCTGTAACAGATTAGTTCATGAAATCAATATCAGTTTTCATAAAGAGAAATGATTACTGAATTATAGGATTATATTAATAGTCATGCCGTCGCTACGCAAATCGACGTCCAATGTCTCAACAAATCCCTCTTCAACTTCTTCCTCTCGAGCTAAAAGACATTTATCCATATTCGCCCGTCCGCAGGTTCCCGAATTCACAGATGATGGTTCCGCTTCCGGAGTCGTACCAAGGAGCAGACCGAGAATACCTATTATATACGACTCAAAGGTTGGGCTAGATCCACCACCGACCACATCGAACTACTACGATTCGCAACCATACACGATTCGAGATGAATCGGGCCTAAAGAAGTCTTCACAAGCTGAATTTAAAACCACAAATTTTGTACCAGGAAGCAAAATCTCAACGCCATCTAGAAATAAGGATGCTGGAGCTGTCAGCCTGGATATAGATCAAACTCAGAATATTTCCTCAGCTAGTAATCCCACTGCTTCCGCAAAGAGTTCGTATATCAACGGTTTCTTTGAGTTATTACTCATAATAGATATACATAACTGACTTGTGCCTCAGCTGGTCTTCGAGTTCGGAATATCAATCAACTCTTGAAGCGAGAATGGAACGATTGGGGTGCTAAGCGTAACTACAAAGCAGCAAGATCGGACCGCGGAGAGGTCGGCTGGGAGCCGGGTATCGATGTCCGCAACACTGTCGTTGAACTCGGTGACGATTCCATGGTCACGATTGTTGACTATTCGAAAGATCGGTACCGAATTGTTAACAAAATTGACAAATTCACCATAAAAAACTTTTTAAATGATAAGCAGGATTGGGCGAGTGTTCGTTGGATAAATGTTAATGGTCTCTCGTGGGATGTGGTTCGATGCCTAGCTGAGTTCTACAATTTACATCCTCTAGCAATTGAAGATATGGTCGATGTACCCAAGCGCGCAAAAGCAGATCATTACCGAAATCAAACGTTCTGCACACTGCCTTTACACAAACTCATCAGTACAGCAGCTGTTGATTCTTATTATGCAAATTTAACTCAGCATAGCACTATTAGTAGATTGCTGAGTCCATTGCTGGGAAAGAAAAAGAAGATTTTGGATTCAATGGCAATCAATGCAAATTTATCACGGCTAATGCAAGAGCAGAACATGATGACAATGATCGAATGGAATAATCCAAATATGGATCCTGAACTGCTCATGCTCAGACGCACTCTGGAGCGCTTTCATGAAGTTGTTGCTGTTGAGCAGGTCTCAATATTTTTGATTGAGGATAACACTGTGATTTCTTTTTTTGAGAATTCTGCTGAAGATGTTGAGGGACCTATTCTGGCACGAATAACTTCTTCAAGTACCTTGCTACGAGAATATCCTGAGGCATCACTTTTGTTGCAAGCAATATTAGACGGTGTCGTTGATATAGCTTTCAATATCATTTCTGAATATCAAAGATATATAGTGGAACTACAAGTGGATGTTCTCACCTCCCCCTCAGTTGCACACACTCGTGACCTACATATACTTTCCGAAGAATTATCGATGTTGCGTATGACTTTATTACCAATTTACACTCTGGTACAAACATTACGAGATCATGCAAAAGTTGGAGCCGAAATTACGTTAGCTGGAGGTCGCATTTCTGAATTTGCAAAACTTTATCTTTCTGACGTTGCAGACCATGTGCTATCCTTCACTGATAATATCGATTTGATGAGACATACAACAGAGAATATGATTAATTTAGTAAGTATAATGTAATTGGAAATTGAGCTTATATACTCATCCTTCCTCCTCTTCTAGATTTTCAACACAATGTCAGTTCAGGAGAATGAGGCAATGAAGCAACTAACAATTGTGACCATTATTTTCTTACCTCTAACGTTTTTGACTGGTTACTTCGGTATGAATTTCGTTGAATTCGGAGCGTTGGAAAACACTACTATGTATTTTTGGTCAATTGCTATTCCCGTGACAGCATTTGTCATGGGCCTGTTAATGTGGTCTACAATACGTACGATATTGGCACGCATGATTCGGCACTATAGGCGGCGAAATGTAAGAAAGCGACGGCGTGAACATCAAAAATATCATTCGGAAAGCAACCAAGTATTCACAAACGGTGAAATTGCAGGAGATGCTAGCTCTCCCTCATATGGTACTTCCAGCGATTTGTCGGAAAAAATTCCTAAGCCTTTATTGCCAGTTACAGGTACATCTTCAGAACTGGAGTCTGACAAATCCACAGATCGGCAAAATAACTTAAGTAATACAATATTCCAGAGTGCAGATAATTCCGGATCCAGTCTTGCAGGACAGAAAATGGTTCCAATAGTCAGTGATGTAAGTCAGGCTAGTTTTGATACTCATAGTCAGCCAATTCGTGTGTTGGCTCCAACAGCTATTCGGCCTGATGGGGAAGTATACCACATTGCACATATACTAGATCAATCTCCTTCTAGCTCTGCTGTTGACTTAACGTATACTTCGCGCAAACCTACTATTCCTAGTCCCCTGAATATGAGGCGGACAGTGAGCACTATCCGTTCTCGCTCTCAATCTAGATCTCGATCGTGCTCTCCTATGCCGGACTCTTTTCGCTCTGCACGATCTCCTGCGCCCTCGGTTCGATCGTTTGATCCAAGAACTGTTGGAACTCAACCAGCGAGCTTCAGCAGTTTACCTGCAATAATGCCTACGGTATCTAGTCCTGCACTATCCTTATCGTCTGAATATGATGAATCGAGTATCGCTGGCTATCCCCTTTCTGAGACCGAAAGCATTTCGCGAAAGCTTTCCAAGACCGGTCACATTGCTTCCGTAAGTACAGATGCCTTGCATCCATCTGCGCATTTTTATATTCCTCCTTCCAGTCGAGGTCGACCACTACCACAGCTACAACTTCCAGCTACATTACCTAATAGGTTCGGGCGCGACATAGAGCAAGAGTGGAAGTCTGAATTGCGAGAAAGCGGATTTGAAACCTCTTCCCTAGATGAATAATATTTGGTTACATATAACTATGTCCGGAAGTTATCGAACAGCTAATACAAAATCGAAATTATCTATTTGTGCTGTTAACTAGTAAGAGCGGTTCTAAAACTACTGCCCTCTTATATGCAATCTTGTCCAAATTGTGCTTTGTTATATCTTTGCTGGATCATTGGACTTGAGATTCCCGTTCTTCAAGACTTTGAGATATTGACCCTAATTGTTAGTATTAGAATTTAGTGTACTTTGTGAGTATGGCTTTCCACAAAGTAAAGCCGACTGAGTTAAAAGCACATTAAATAATCAACTAAATACAGATATTAAACTAAACTATCACATGTCAATGGTCTATGTACATTAAAGAAATTCTGAAAACTGAATGAGAATCAACCTGAAAATACTAAACGGAAATTAAACTACTGATTCTTAGCAGATTTTTTCCGAACAACGGAATTAGCCTCACGTCTAAATAGAACCCAGACGATCTTATCACGTAGACCTGATTCCTCGACAGTAGGAATAACAATCCACACAAGGCTCATAAATATTAGGAGCGCAAGGGCAATAGGCTGGAGAACCCAGACACCACGTGACCCAGCAATAGCACCAGTGATAAACGGGAAGACAGCGGATCCAGCACCACCAAAAGCAGCAACAAATCCGATTCCAGCAACATGAAGATGAAGAGGCAAAATTCTTGAGACTGCTAAGATTGCTGTTGGAAACATAGGGCCAATGAAAAAGCCGACCAATGCAACACCAAGCGCAGATCCAACAATAGAGTGGTCAAGCCAATACAATAACTGGAATCCGATCGCGAAGACAAAGTAAATTGAAACCATAACGTTTTCACCTATCCGACCCGTAACGAATCCAAGAATGATACGACCAACGGTAAAGCCTATCCAGAATCCAGAGCCAACGGCACCCATTTTTGAACGTTGTCCAGCCCGCTCTGTGACCATAAAAGTAACAGTCCAGTTACCAATAGAAACTTCGAGACCCATATAGCAAAATAAAAAGAGGCATGCTATAATTGTATATTTATTTGAAAGAGCTTCAATAACAGGGTTCCGCTTCTTCAAAACTTTCGTCCCATTTTCTGCTGAAACTTCCGCCGCCTGTTCTCCTTCCGCTCTATACTTTGCAGCTGTTTCTCCTCTAAATACAATGGCGGCCATTGTTGCAATAACAATCCCAAAGCCCAGCAAAATAAAGTAATAATAGCTCCATTGGATACCTGCAGAGATCATAGCGGTTGCAATAAGAGGACTCAATATAGCTCCCACTCCATAACAACCATGAAGAATCCCCATCAACTCGTTTTCATTTTCAAGAGAAACAATGACCACATTCCAAGCAGCATCTATCGTTCCTGTTCCTAATCCACCGATGGCGTAAGCAATAACCAGTAGAGGGAAAGGAGGAGCCCAGCACTCAAGAGCGAATGCAGTTATCAAGAAGCCCATGCCAATCAACGACACTCCAAATCGTCCAACACGGTTATGGACTGCTGTGTTTAAAACTGAGGCCGTCATATATCCAATGGTTGGAACCAACATACATACGGAAATTAATGTGTAACTTTTGTCGTATGCATCCTCCAGCTGGCTGCTGTTAGTATCATCCATACCAGATCATGAAAATAACACTTACTGAAATAACAAGTGCCTGTAAGCTAAAGTTAGTTAAAGCTCTCCTCCTAAATTAATATACTAGACTTACTCCTAAAGCGCTGTCATTCATACCCAATAGTGCAAACCCCGCAAATACTGTAAGAGTCCTAAAAAGTTGTAGGCGAGTACCATTCCATGTTGGCCGCTTAGCTGTAGCCTTGGATGTAGAGTCTTGACCGTCTTCGGACAAGTGTGCACATTCGGCACCATCAGATAAAGCATTCGGACTCAGATATTGAATATTGTTTTTCTCTTCTGGCACGTCATATTCAATGGGTTGCACTTCGGACGCCATATTGGTCTTGCGTACAAGAATCGCGTACAAGAATCCAGAACAATTCCAAGGAAGCAGAAGTTGGCGCAACGTCCCTCTATGTAGCTGTCCTTTCCCCACCAGGAATATAATCACGTGATTGCTATGTGGTCATTGTTTGCACGTTGTTTATAGACACGTTGTTCAGTGCTAGATATGGCACTCGATATGACCGACCGAGAGCCCAGGCTCGTGACAGCAAAACCCGGTGGAAAGGAGCTCGGATGCAAACTTAATCTCTCGCACTACACGATACTGTTATGTTAATGATTGTGGTTGTTGCTTGGGTATAATTTAAGAAATTCTTCCAGTGTGTTTAAGATTAGACTGAGAATTCATACTTTTGAAGTAGAATAAATCAGTTAGACTGGCATCGTCTCCAGGCTTCGTTGGTAAAAGAAAGAGGACCCGAAGTCTTGTGCATGATCGTACCATCACTTACCAACAAACTAGCATGGGCATTACGCGCTTGTCCTGTCAGACATAAACTGTGACGTTCCCATAATTGTAGATAAATAGATAAGCACTGTCCGTCGGCATACGCTATGAAACAACTCACTATGCCCGAGTGCATTTTTTATCTAATCCATTTACTGCAATGTCTGTTCCATGCTATTATAGTCTAACAGTAAACGCGGAAAATCTGAGCCGAAGAAGCAAACCAGACTTCTGGTCAATCAGGAATAAAAACGTATGTGACGAATTATTGTGTACAGCCTTACGCACTTTAATAATGAATATTTTACTAATATGCTCATTCTGCTGTCTTCAAGGCAGCAGAAGTAATTTGAAGTTACGGAAATGTGGAAAATGAAACAGAAACTGACTTCGAATGAGTCGTGTTCGAGTTTGGGTAGTAACACGCTGTTCATTTCCGGAGTCACGAATGTCTCAAGTCTTCGTGAGTCAATTATAAACATCACTCCTTCTTTCTCTGGAGTGCTAAATACCATCCTCTATAAATTTTTATTTCGCTATTTCTAGTGATGGTCTTGGCTCTCACTTTAAAGCTTGCGCACCACCTCAAGGAGTAGTGAGTTTTAGTTGGCTCAGTGCGCAAAATTTCCTTGATGGATCGAGCGGTAAATCGACTAGCTTCATTGCATTCGGAACCCTCAGACCACTCTCTTTGCTGGATTGGCCGATACCGTTTAGGACATTGCACTAGTTTAGCCGAGACACTTGGATTGTTCTCAAATGCAGTCTTGAAATGTGTAAATCTACAAAAATCTCACCAATTCGATCGTATTTGTATGCAGGATAAGATTTCTAGGCGTTTTTACAAGCATTTTGTATTACTTGGACGGCCTGCCTGAAGACTTGTCGTGTCAGTCAAAATGCTTGTGACTCGACGGTTGGCCGCAGGAAAATTTAATGCAGAGTAACTCGAACATTGACGATACCTTTATGCAGCAAGAACCTCAACAGCTTGAACTCTGATTAGATATTGTAATTCCTAGGCTCAGATTAAGTTAGAGAAATTATCTCGTACTCACGTGCATTTTATTAAGTTAGCATAACTATTCAGATAAATATTTCGTAAGAGCTTCAGATCAATCATTGGTTCTTGACCGGACTTTTCCTAACCACTGAATTAGCTTCCCGTCGAAATATAAGCCAAAATATTTTATCTCTCAAACCAGAACTCTCAATCGTAGGAACGACGATCCATAACAAACTCATAAAAATCAAGAGGGATAAAGCAATGGGTTGAAGTACCCAAACTCCTCTATTACCAGCAATCGCACCCGTAATAAATGGAAATACTGCTGAACCAGCGCCTCCGATTGCCGAAGCAAATCCTACTCCGGCTACGTGCAAATGAATTGGAAGAATACGCGAGATTGCTAGAATCGCAGTTGGAAACATAGGGCCAATGAAAAATCCAACCAATGCCACTCCAACAGCTGATCCAACAATTGTATTATCCAACCAATAAAGTAATTGAAATCCGATCGCAAAAATAAAATATACCGTGATCATGACATTTTCACCGATGCGACCAGTGATGAATCCAAGTACTATTCTGCCGACTGTGAAGCCAATCCAGAACCCCGAGCCAACGGTACCCATTTCAGCTCGCTTTCCTGCTCTTTCGGTCACCATGAATGTAACAGTCCAATTGCCAATCGACACCTCAAGGCCCATGTAGCAAAACAAAAACATACAAGCCAGAATGGTGTACTTGTTGTTTAGAGCTTCCACTAAAGCATTTTTGGAATTCACTTGCTGACTAACTTCAGTCCCATGGAAGGGACTTTCGTTTTCAGTCCGATATTTAGAGGCACTCTCAGTTCTAAACACAATTACAACTGAAGTCAATAAGAACACTCCATAGCCAAGTAGAATGCAATAAAAATAGCTCCATTTGACGCCAGTTGAAATCAATGCCGTAGCAATAACAGGACTCAAAATTGCTCCCGCTCCATAAAAGCCATGTAATATTCCCATAAGCTCATTTTCATTTTCTAACGATACAATAAAAACATTCCACGCCGCAACAATAGTACCTGATCCGACACCTCCAATTGCATATGCAACAACTAAGAGTGGAAATGGCGGCGCCCAACATTCAAGAGAAAATGCAATTATCAGACAAGAAACGCCTATAATGGAGACTCCAAGCCGACCTACCAGATTGTGAAGCGCAGTATTGAGGAACGAAGCACTTATAAACCCAATCGTGGGCATAAGCATGCAAACCGATACTATTGTATATGTCTTGTCATACCAGTCTTCCAGCTATATTTTGTTAGCAGAAATCTAGTGGGAAAGTTCTACTCATTCCCGTACCGAGATGACTAGAGCCTGTTTGGATTAAAGAAGCGGTTAGCGAATTTCATTTTAAGTTGGGAGTAACACTCACACCCAGGGCGCTATCGTTCATTCCCAACAGCATAAATCCAGCAAATACTGTGAATACACGGCAGACTTGTAGTCGTGAACTGTTCCATTTCGGTTTTTCAATTATAGCTTCTTGGCTTATTATGTTTGAGTCTTTATCCTGTTTCTCAAGGCCCATTAAATCGCGAGGTGTCGGCTGAATCGGATCGTTGGTACCAAGAGTAGCACCAAATTGCTCTGATTCCTGAATATTATCAGATCCTGCCATTAATCTATACTTTGCGAAGTTTTTTATTCAGCAATATTGTGCTTGCTTTTATAAATGAGGGTAGAATACTGCGTATCAAATTATTCGGTTTGGAGCCGAGAACTGCTAATACACTTAAGGCTGTTGCAAGCAAGATGGATAGCAGCAAGCAAATTAAAATCCAGATACTATGACTTAGTCAACCTGAATTTAACTGGTGTTCTTAGTGCCTTCAAGCGCTTAGTTTATCAATGAGAATAAGGAAGAAGCTTTGAATTCAAAGAGCAGCGAAATTGTGCCTTTAAATATTGCTCTAAGAGGGGTCTAGAGGGAGGCTTTGGAAGAGATCGCGCCTGGAACTGATTCCCTATCCGGAAATCTAATTATCCTCTCATTCACTTCCATTTTTAATCCAGTCCAGTATTATAATTTTCTGTCCTTAGCTACTTAGTGTCTAAGACACTTTCAATAAGACGTAAATCTCCATCCGAGGGATTTTAATTTTTTTCTAATTTTCTTTCTATGTCATAATCCACGATTGCCTATAGAAGTCCTAACTTTTAGACTCAGTAGTCTCGTACACGAGCTCATAGCTAATATTTTCATATTCTGAAATGTGACCAACTAGTAGTATTCGGTTCTGAAGAATTTTGTCGTTCTGTTGAATTCTCTCGTATAATATCCATTTTTTTTTATATTTTTGTCCTATTTTAGTCATACCCCATAGCAATATATTGAAGTTTTGTTGCAGCGAACTGACATATGAACCCATACTATCACAGTATATTAGACGCTTTCTAAGGAAACTCATACTACCCAATAGTTCAATATGAGGCGGCATATTTATTATGAACCTCGTTTTGATACAATTATTAGTAAATAATTTCAGTGAATCATTCAAAAATATTAAAAATAATTGCAGCACTCACGATTCCAGCGTGGTCTCCCACCGCAGTACTAAGTGAGCCCATAGTAGCTTAACTGGAGAAAATCTGACGGGGTTCTGTGCTTTCTACTAGGTATGACCGCAACTGATTTCATTTGCTTTCTTCCTCTTCTTTATCTCCTCAAATTCACCTACATTTAAAACCATTTTCCTATTTTCACCCCTTCCTTTCCTCTCCCTCCCCCTACACTCCCGCTTAATCCCACATACAGTCACCTGATCACGCGTCCTCCTAAATCCATAGCTAACGCGTCGCTTTATTCTACCTTCTACCTTGGTATTCTGTGTTTATTTGTGAATTATGATGTAGGCTTTAATGTTCGATTACCATCAAAATTTATCGTTCACTTGCTGAACATCAAAGTTGTAGTGCGACAGGACCGGATTGAGATTCTAATAGTGGAACGCAAGCTGTGGAAAGCCATGAGGAGGAACTAACTAAAGTACAAACTAGAAATACTAATTCTAAAGGTAGACTTATGATTGAGAAGAATTGGAATAAAGAATCTATGGTCTGCCCTAGCTAACCAACCCTCGAAGACGAAGGTTGTTTACTTTCCCGGTTTACTAAAATGTCAGTCCCAATTTCCCTACTTGTTACACTACTGGCATATGGTGATCCAGTATATGTCTGGAGATATATGACCAGCTGACCAGTTCCAGTGTTTGCTTGTGGTGAGGTTCTGAAATATGTTGACTGGAAGTACTCATTGCCGCTTATCCATGCTTCTTTACGACATTCTATTAATCGAGTCGATCATATAAGAAATGATGTGCGTCCAGCTGAGTCTGCTGAAACACACAATATATCCATTGATAATGAGATCGTTCTGCCACGACTTCGATTACTCAGTCCCTGATAGCTCCAACTAATACGTGCTGGCTATGGATCGCCCACTCAAATGTAAGACTGGATATCCATGGTTTAGACGGTTTCATTCCATTTTGTCCGATCGAACTTTGGCTACAGAATTAGTACCTCAAGCTTTCATGGACTATTTGAGAAGTGATTTGGAATTGTATCTGGATATTAGATTTTGGCAATGACTTCGAGGATGTAAAAGTCAAATGAAGACTATGCCGAAGTTGAGTTTGGTAAGTAGTAGAGCCACAGAATCTGCAACAACGGTTCAGCTTCAGCTGTTATCTTTCAGGCAATTTTGTCTAAATAAATTTGGAGAGTCAATTGACGTAGTCAGATCTGAGCTTTGCGGTTAATCATGAGTTCGCATGCTGGATTGCTATCGAATGCTATGCTCTGCATTATTAGTTCAGCTAATGATATACCTTAGTTCTCTATCTATGCGCTCTCTTTGACTATAGTTCTGGTCAATTTCAATTAACCTATTTCTTGATCTATTTTGGGTTGTGCTCTGTTTATAGTAATGCTAAAATTACAGCATGTACTGTTTGACTTCAGATCATTCTGGAATTCTCCTAAAAATTCATACTTTATTTAGTACAAATCGTTCACCCACATGAATGCCAGCTTGCACGAGTTCAAAATATTGAAATTTTGGATCTAAATGAAATAGAAGTAATCAATTCATGATGAATAAATTTCTGTGCAATGGCGAAATTGAAACTCAGCTCAACCGGATTCGTCTAGACTTCTAAATTAGATATAGAGACCTGCTTGTAAAGTATGATATTTTGGCAAAATATTGAAAAAATCACGATCTTTCCCATATGGTAAAATCATATTCATGTCCATTTTCAATAATCATCTGCTCAGCAACAAGCTCAGCAGCCTGAGAGGCATTATAAGTACTTCTAAGAATAGATTTCAGCTGTGATTTTGGTAGCAATTTCCACGTCCCAGATGATCTGAAGTCAGGGAAATACGTGTCTAAACTCAAGGATTGCTCACCGTGTAAAGGTGTTACGGCAGTGAGAAAGATATGCAAGGGACCGGATAATGTGGATAGCGCTTCGCGATAAATTTCGGCTCCCCCGATGACAAAGATCGCAGAAGGCGGAGGGGTCTGGGACTTGAGCGCAGAGACAGCTGCGGACAAAGATGAATATGTCTTCACGCCTGGATGGAATTGCTCCGATGTGCGTGAGAGAATAATGTTCTGACGGTCCTTCATTGGCCTGAACCGTGGTGGAATTGAGTCCCAGGTCTTTCTACCCATGATAACAGCCGGCATACCGAACGATGCGGAATCGAAATGCTTAGCAGAGGTCAAGCTTCGGAAAAATGCCATGTCTGTGGTTAATCGCCAAGGTAGGACTCCACATGAGCCAATACCTAGAGATGGCTGTGTTGCAGCAACAATCAAGGCAATTGGAGGCGAAGGCATGAGATTTCAACGACAGAATAGATAATCAGAGAGTAAATACTGATGGCGCCAGAGCTCTGTCTACGTGCTCCGCGATCATGGTAGTTGATCTTATTTTGATCGATGCGCCCCACCGTAATCGGAGGCTCTGCGGCGCAAGATTATTGTCACAATTTATTTTACTCTAACAGAGGTCGTGGAAGTCGCAATAATCTCTCTCTAATCTCTGTACTGAAAATCTCCTTTGCCTGAATTCCTTTCGACATCGCGACAGCATGATCATATTTTGATTGGCATCCTATAATATCGTGGTATTCTGTCCACCGTATCTTTCTAGCTCTGGCTGCAGAACGTCTCGAGATATTATTGAGTTGAAGACGTATCCACGACAGATATAGCTCAACACCTGTCAACATGACGATATATTTCTTTGACAGCCTAGGATTTTTGGAAATTTGGATATCGCGAATTTTGGTGGGTAAAAATCATCGCAGAAAGTAGACGAAACTAATAGATCGACCAGCTTACGGTTGCGTTTATCTTTATGGGGCCTTCTGCTGTTCTCCTGGCCTATGATCTAGCGATCTACTTGTGGAGATGTTTTAACTACGCGTTGACGGATATAATGAGAATCTCATCTAGGAATATGATCTCAGCTGATTCTGGTTCGATGGGTCTTGCTAATTCTGTTGATCTTGCCGATCCTACTGATTCTGCTGATCCTGCTAGCCCTGCTAATCTTCCTGATGTTGGACATTCTACGCCTATTGGTACAAGATCATCGGCAGATCATAAATTTAAAGAAAATCAAATGAGCAGTTCGATTTCAAAAAGACCTTCTATAATTAGGGGCAGATCTCAGTCTTCTGCTTCTTCATTTTGCTCTCCTCAGGTGGGACTCAGCACCGGAAGTTTGAAATCCACTTCGAAAAACGATTACATCGTTGTAGACAACAGTCTAGAGGTCGAGATGCTATAATCTTCTCCTATAAATTATTCCGACGCTTGTTTACCACTAGCTGGGTCAGATTCATGATTTCCCTTACTTTTTGGATCTTTTGGGCTAGGTAGTACTCGGTACTTTTAGTATATTCACTGCTGTGTTTTTTATTATCGATGGCTTATGGTTAGGTGTATTCAACGGTGTTTTGGCTTCTATTATTTGTGTCCGTATAGATCATAACTTTTGTTGCTTTTCCTTTAGACTGTGCCCACTAATTCCCGCTATCTCGGGCAGTTAATCACACTATCCCAACGGCAGCGTAGTCAGACCGGGACCCTTATTGCACGCATGATTCGGCCTCTTGTGGACCCGTAAAGCTCTAACGGTCTCAAAAACTTACTTCATGTATTCAACTGTATTCAAGGCTCGCAATTTCCTCACTCTGTCGATTCTAATGCACGCGTCATTTATTATAGATATTCCAAAGCAAATCAATAGCTAAACATAGTCCACCCTACTTGCAGTACTCAGCAAACTCCTCAATCCATTACATATCTTCCCACACCATTGTGCCCCAATTATTAATAATATTCCTCTCTTTCCATCCAATTCATTTGTACGCCTTTCCTGGAATCTCAATCCAACTCAATCACCTGTTCCTGACCAGCTGCAAAATCGAACCCACTAGTCATGCAAAAAGCAGTCCTATTCATAAACAAAACATAAACAAAATCATCATAATAAAATGCTCTCAATATAGATAAATAATATATGTTGAAAAAAATCAGTGTCGCAAACTCCGTATCAAAAACTCCGTCCTAGCGTTCTAGACCATGTATATCTTATTCATAGCTGCAATCTCCCGGCACAAATGTGCCCATTCCATATCCCGCCGATAGTCCACTAAGGCTCGTTCACCGCCTCTTCGCCGAACTTCTTCTTCTTCCCATTTCATCAATTCATACATGAACCTAAGGTTTGGCTGGATAATCACGTTCAGCCTCCGGGTCCTCACATACATGTACGCTCGGGGAAGACTCATCTTCTCTCGGCGCATAACCTCCGCAATACATATCGTAGCAGATCTTGAAACTCCAACTCGACAATGTACAAGTGTAGGCTCACCTTTAGAGTATCCTTCATCAAGAAAGTCAAGACAAGACTCAATACTCCGACTAAGCGAATCAATTCCGTCATCTTGAACTTTATCCACATACATGATCTTTGAAAATCCTTCCACTGTCTCGAGAGTTGGGTCAAGCTCTGTGCATTCCTCACTTTCGCCGACTACTCGCCAGTTTATTTTCTCTCCAATACTGAGCACTCGCTTGATCCCCAATTCACGCAAAAGCCCATGATTATTAGCATGATTCAAACTACCAAGATACATGTGAGAAAAAATTCGAGATGGAAGACTCCCATCGAGAGACATAAACCAGGTAGGCAAAGTAATAGACTTGCCAACTTGAAGATCATTCGCTACCGGGGACCTCATCAATATCCGCGATTGAATGTGGTTTAGAAACACAACGTCTGCTGGGAACGTGAAAAAAGCACGACAATATTTTACATGCAAGTCTATATACGCCTGTGGTGCAGTGACTCCTGAAGAGTACATCAAATATGACAGACCCAATAAACTCGTTTCCGTATATCCATCGGAACAGTACAGCAAGATTTTCCGCCCAGCTTGGGCGTGCTTATAGATCCATTCACAGAAGTCAACAAATAAATCTAGATCTCGATCAGTCAAATTTCCAAGCGGAAGCGATCCTGATGAGGGAAATTCTAGATGTACAAGATTGCTTCGAAAATCGATATCCGTTTCTGTCTGGAAAAACTTGCTATCTATTGAGTCGAGGTATTGACGCGTAGCAATATTTGCGGAAGCATAACATTCAATATAGATATCGAATTTTGGACCCAAATCTCCCTCTATCATCACTTCGTCGCCGAGACTATTCTCATACGTAGTATCCGAATCATATTCTTTGGTTGCCACTGTCGATTGCTCAACATCGATCGAGTTACAAGGAATGAGCTTTTCGCCAACATCAACTCCATCTAGCTGAGCGTCACGCGCATTTCCAAAAAACACGCCTTTGGTAATTTCAGATGCAGCAGACATGTTTATAACTTCACAGCGCTCATGGTAAATAAAATCACGCGCGCAATCCTTCCATTTCCCATTTGAAGATATAGCCACAAGATGGGGATATGAAGTCTCAAACACCTTAAACGGATCGACAACGACAAAGGTGTTAAACTCGGGACAGCCTGGAGTAATCGAACGATGATATCGCTGAGCCATAGAAATGCGTTTGGCAAGAGCAAGAACGTTTTCAGAAGGCTGCCCCTTCTTGGAATAGACAACAATATCAGACAGAGTAGCAATCTTAGCAACTTGAATAGAGAAATTGCGAAGACCGACCCCTTCTGGAGGATCGAGATTGAGAAAACCTTCTTTGCCTGAGTTGATATCAGGTAAAAACTCTCGATGAGAGACTGAGCCAACTAGAAGACTTGTTCCCTGCGAGCCAAGCTTGACCAGAGTGATGTTGCGGAAATTGTTCGGCGTATAGTTTGCATGAGCGCCGTCACGATTTAAAAATGCCTGCTGATAATAATTTTGGGGATGAAGACCATGAAGCCAAGGAAATACATGACCAGTTGGTGGAAGATTCTGGCGTGAAATCTGAGCTAAGGCATCGTTTAACTGAGATGCGCGAATTGCCCGAATAGGAGGGAAGGGAGAGATCAGAGGGAAGAGCAAGTCCGGAGGGTAGAGAAGCGAAGTCGGTGGAGCCTGCGAGGGAGACAGCGATGGAGAGGATGAGGGCGACGGCGAAGATGCTGATGATGACGATGGTGATAACGGTGCGGGAGAAAGAGATATAGGCGACTGAGTGGGTGTAGAAGTCGAGACAACAGGTGTGCCGGTGGTGGAAGGGAATATCACAGCGGGCTGACGACGCAGGACAGTAGGGTGCATGCTGGAAGGATGAATGTCACGTAACATATTCTCGACTTCATCCTGAGGAGTTGGTGATTGTCGCGGCAGTCTCTCTGGGGGCGTTGGCGAGGATGGCGAGGAAGGACATGACCCGGCTAGCTGAGGCAGAGATGGGGAAGAAGAGCGTGAGATGGCGAGAAGAAGACCGTCATGCGTGGCCGGATCGAAGGCATGTGACGCAACTGCAAAGACGGAATCGACCACAGAAGACGCAGAATCTAAGGACATCGACAGCGTATTCAATGGATTCAAGGCTTGCTGAGAAGATGAGTGAGATGGCGGAGTGGAAGGCGCTGGCGAAGTGGGTGACGACGAGGATTGAGCGGGGGAATGCGGATCGGAGGCATGCTGCTGCTGCTGTTGGTGAGCGTGGGCCAGAGTGGCCATTTAGAGTCAAGCGAATCCTGTTCTACGCTGTGCGCGCCGTGACCAAGGTGATGCCGATTATCTAATTACAGAGCACAACTATACAGATGCACGCGATGATCGAAAGATAACAGATCGAACAGGTTCGAAAAAAGTGGGAGAAGTGGTGACGATGAAAGTGCTTGTCTGCCAGAGTGCGAGACAGCGCCAGATAAGCGACTGGGGACCATCGTCCATCCTGGGGCAAGCTTGGGGTTCAGCTGGCTAGGCGGGTGCGTCGGGATGTTTCACCCAGTTTAGTAGCGCCCACATCTAGGAACTTTATTAGGCCATTCTGGCTCCATCTGCACCCTTCTCGTGCACGTGCCCTTCATTTACGGTTCTTGCAGACCGTATGTTAACCCTAATCCGATCACCCATCTCAGAGTCACGTGATAAAGACTGAAATTAATCACAGTTCGAGTCACATGTGAGTGAAAGGCGATCTTCGGAATTGCGTCAAGAACGGGTTTCCCGATCCGACGAAATTTGAGATTGGTTTTTAGTTTGGTTTCGTGCAATGATCGAACTGTGTCAACTTCACAATTATTCAGCAAAATAATTAATCATCGCTTATTTATAGACACTTTGAGGTCCGGACTTGCACATTTTTCTGCAAAATGCTCCAGCGAGAGGACAACGATACGAAGGCTTACATATCTCGTTTGAAGGCTTACCAGCAGTCGCTTCTGTCGCGAAGAACCACCAGTCTCCATCTTATTCATGAAGTTCCACAGCCTGCTCCTCCTTCGGCGCAGATTCCACTAATCCCGGCTATTGATCTTCCATCGCTACCATCTGGCACATGTGAGACGCCAGACTCAATACAGGATATGCTCAGACTACAGCACGACTTGCTCGCTCGCCAGCAGGACAAGATGATGCTGCAGCAAGCCATGCTTGAGCAAATGCGTCGAAGACCGGCTCCTACTGAGTCCTTTGCAGACCCGGCACCAAAGTCAAATATGTTGTTTTCTTCCTCTGGATCTGATGCTAATGCTACTGGTGCTGCGACAACTGTTGCCTCTCCCATTACCGCTCCTGCTGGCCTTGCTTGGCAGACGCAAAAAACTCACAAGTTCATTCCCTTCTCAGTTGATGAGCGCCTACCCGAACCAATCGATCGGTCATTGTATCCTCTGTCTCCATCCCCACCTCCTGTGCAAAAGTCGCCATCTCAGACTTTGCGCAATCAGTTTCAATTCATAAATGTTGACGAAGATTCCATTCGTGCCTCCTCCAAGCGGAAGTCTTCATCAAACCCTTCCTCTGTTCGTTCTCAAAATATCTCCACTGCGAACATCCTTCCCCTGTCTGAGGTTGAATCTCAGAGCTCAGCTGCCTATTATTCTGTTACTGACAATTCAAGTCAGATGGCTACTGACTATGCGGATGACCTATTCCCGCTCTTTTCTGCAGAAGAAGGGACGTCACAGCATATGACTCCGGACTTGGATTCGACACATTTGTTGACTGACATTTTCAGTTCTCAATGCCTACTTCCCGATCTAGCAACGCCTCCGAACGAATCACAAGATTCACAAGATTCGAAAGATTCGTTCGAAGAATTTGATCAGGCTATGGCTTCTGCAGTCTCTGATATGCTTGCTAACAGCCATCACTTACCTTCCGTCCAGCTACCAGATACTCTATCTTCTGTTTCCCTTGAAACCTCTTCGGTCTGTACTTCTACCAATCACGTTACTGACTTTCCTGTTTCCAAAATATTGCAAGACTGTGACCGATATAGCGAATCACCTGGTGCAACAAAATCTTATCCTCTGAAGCGGCCATTTTCGGAAGTAGAACTTTCGTCTTTACCTTCAGATGTAAACATTACTCAGCTTTCGAGCTCTGAACAGCCCAGAAAGCGAATGAAGACCTTGGATTCCAACACTTTGACTGCCGTCGCGGTTGCATCCGCCCTCAGCACGGTAATTTTGGGACTTGGGCTATCATGGTTGTTGAACTAATTTGTACATGTATTATATTTTGTGATTTATTTTAAAATGGGCGGGTCTAAATTGGAGTTTTCAGGTATTTTTGATACAACGACATGATATTGAAATTGATTAAAATTCGAACACATTTAAATTGAAGGATTCAAAAATGAATAAAAAGAGTGTAAAATATTTTTCAAGGGATCTCAATGTACAAAATGCACAATGGAATCGTAGTCTCTTAAGGCGACTCAGCATGATCCAAAATTCCAAAATACTACACCCTCCGCTGCCCCCTGTCAATCGAACCACGAGGCCCAAATGAACTCCCCGAGCTAGGCCCTCGTTCAATACTAACACTTCTTCTAGCATTTGCATCAAGTGTGAAACTGCGGACACTACTTGATGAGCTTCGACGGCGCTGACGTCTTGCTTCAGAAGGGTCTACATCGCCTTTTCCTGCCGATTTAGCAATGGCAGAAAAAATATCAGTCAAAGACACTACCCCAGTAACTTTTCCTCCATGAGCTCGAGATCCAGAAAGTTGTGTAACCGGAGAGGCCACTGGTACAAGTTTCGGAGACGTACTCACTGCTGCTGGGGTAGATGCTGGAGAGGATGATGCAGTCGTATTTTGAGGTGTAGAGGGCGTCGAGGGAGTCTTATAAGTATTCCCTTGAACTATCCACATACGATGAGATTTCGTTGCAACCAGTTTGGCAATTGTATGAGCTAGGGTAGAATAACCAGTAACATGAAAAACAGGGTACGAGTCCTTTCCGTTCTCAAGACCTCGACCACTTAAAATAACAGTGAGCAATTGTAAACAAGTAGCTTGCAATAAGTGAGCCGAGGTAGATTTTGTCAAATTCTTAACATCGACAATTGAAATATTTCCTAAGAGGTTATTATCTGAATCAACGACCGCAACAGAAGAGATCGATTCCTTATGCATGATCTCCAACGCCTCGATTACCAATTTGTCGCCAGTAATAGAAATAACATTAGCTGATCCAATTCCTAAATCCTGAATAGTCGATTGTAACAAAGGCTCAAGATCAGGAAACGACCGCGCATTATCCCACAGATACCGCAGAAGACGACGCTGACTCAGCAAACCCATAAACTCACGACCAGCATCATCAGTCACCAATAGACGATGTAAACCACGACCAAACATGTCTACAGCTGTCAAAATTGTGTCAGAAGAGTGAAGCGTGACAAAAGGTTCTCGAGGGCTCAGGTCAAGTACAAACGAAACCGGGACATCAAATCCTGCGCGCGCCTTCTGAACATATTCCTCCAGGTTCTGGGGAACAACTGATCCATCTGTCGGCTTAAGATGGCCCATGACCAAGAGCAGCAACGAGGCGATGTCAGAAAAATCAAAACTCTCTGCCACAGTGTTATCCTCGTTAGGTTTCATTAACACAGGTAGAGACGTGAAATTATTTTCGATCATCATCTCATAGGCCGCGGCAACTGCGACATCACCCGTAATACTAAGAAGTCGATCATGCTGCATCAATACTTTTAGCTTCACAGTCTGCCAGCTCTCTACCGCAGCACGACTACTACGTGCAGGTGATGGTCGCACTGGAGGCGGAGCAGCAATGATGTCGGCAATAGACGATGATCTTCCTCGACCCCGAGGTGTAGCTGGTGAGCTCGGCGACCGTGGTGGAACTATGCTCTGTCCACTCACCGCACTAATTACTCCGGATGTAGAGGCCGTCGAGGGCGGTGCTGAAGTCACCGATACTGTCGTAACTGGAACTGTGTTTGAGGAATTTTCTTTAACTGTAGAATCCATGACTGTGTAAGTTAATGCAAGCTATCTTTTGCTAGGTCGTTTGTTCGTTCCGTGGATTGGCACCCCAGAGTGCGTTTACGATCCTGCACTTCCGTTAGAATTTCCGCGCACCAATCAAATCACAATCTCATTTCTGACTCACTTCGATCTAAAGTCACTCTTGTAATTTGTCTGGTTCCGAATGATGAAATTAAAGCGTGCAGTTGCTTCAACTACAGTTCTACGGCATAACATGCTCCCTCGCCCCATTATGGCTGTCATCCAGTCACCACAAAGTGGTTGGTACCCAAACATGTGACTAAGTCGAACTTGGAATCCTTATAAAGCAAGATTCTGAAGCTCTATTCAGTAATATAGATCTGCTTTAAATTCTACTTTCTAGTTTACAAATTTTTATTGATCCCTAAGAGCACCCTAATGGGCTAACGTCTATTGACTACCCTTATTGTCTCTACCAATACCCTAACTCCAAATCAAATCGATTGATTGCGATCAATTGAGATTTCCTCTCTTGGCTTGCTCCCGCTCGATACTCTCAAATAGTGAACGAAAGTTGCCTCCCCCAAAACCATTAGCACCTTCGCGTTGGATGATCTCATAGAACAGTGTCGGACGACTGGCAAAATGATCTTTGACAAATAACTGGAACAGGTATCCGTCTTTATTAAAATCAACGAGGATGTTAAGTCGCTCGATCTCTGCCAAATCTTCTTTCATCGCAGGGCCTTTGTACTCCGCTATGCGCCTTTTGAGATCAATATAGTACTCTTGTGGTACAGAAATAAACTCTACTCCACGCTCACGCATGTGCGCCACAGCTTCAAAGATGTTATCTGTACATAGTGCAATATGCTGGACACCGGGACCATTATTGTACTTAATGTATTCTTCAACTTGCGACATCTTCTTTCCCTTCGCAGGCATGGTGATTGGCATCTTAATAACATCGTTATCAGATGCCATCACAGTTGTCTCAAGTGCAGAATAATCAGTTACAACATTATAGTCGTCGTCAGAGATGAACTTATGAAAGCCAAATACTTTCCTATAGTAGTCGCATACACCTGCCATTTGTCCCCAGTTCTGGTTACCAACGCAATGGTCGACACTTACAAAGTGGACTCGACCAAACTGTTCATTTGCTGGATTTCTTTCTGAAACAACTATATCATATCCGGGCAAGTAAGGTCCATAATATTTCCCTGACTGGATGAAAGTATGTGAAATGTCACCATATGTGGATACTGCTGCAATTATAACTTTGCCGTACTGATCCTCATATACTGTTGGAGGAGATATACTTTTAGCACCATGAGTGACAGCCCAATTATAAAGAGGTTCGCACTCAGATACGTCAAATGCTACATCGATGACACCTTCACCGTGTTTCTATACTGTATTAGAGTTTTGCATTGCTGTAAACGCGTCAATGACCAGCTTACCTCGAGAAACCTAGAAAGACGTGTTAATTCTTTAAGTTCCGATTCTCGCAAATTAAAGTCTTCACAGTTGTCGGTGAGAGGCATCATAGGAGAAAGGAATTCAAGTTTAACTCCACCGTTTACAATGACTTCTGAGCGAACAGCACGATTTTTTCCACCTTCCATCGATCGACGAGCGATAGTTTTGAATCCCATTTTTGAAACGTGGACAAAGGCTTTATCGGAGGCGTCCATCGTAGCGATTCGAATGCTGTGAAAGCCTTTAAAGCTTTTTGCCAATTCTTCTGGCATGATATCCGAAGTAGAAGACATGACTGTTTGAGGAGATGCAGATCGACGACGTGGAGATAAACCTGATCTTTTATTTCTAGTAGCAGGCATACTGAATGAGATACTGGGAGATGACCTGAGTTGAGGGCTGGTAATAAAAATATGACTGAGCAATAATGATACAGAAGTAAATATACAATTCCAGTAGAGAAAGAAGAAAGGAAAAAATCAAGATTCATGGAGATCGGGAGTAAATATATACTCGTAGTACTTGTTTACATTTGGTGTTAGGTCGGCCACTTTCCCAATTCTAAATATTTGTGTTTTGCAAAGTAACCGCCATTTTCCAAATACTACTTCTATGTCATTTGAGCTTTGACAATCAAATCTGAATGGATTTATTTTGATATTGAATTTTGCCTCTCTAGCTCTAGGCTAGTTGGTGTTATCAGTGATCTGGCCGTCAATATTGATGAATTTTTGTAATATTGATTTTATAATTCAACAAAGCAATGCATTAGTTTTGTCCAATGTAGTGTGCCTTTACTTTACATGAACTGTCTACAGATTAGCACGTGTATGTAATACTGACAATAGTATTTTTGATCGACCAGGCTTAATTCTTGTGCAACTAGATATTCTATTTTTGAATTCCAATACATATAATTTATTTTATCATCAGCTAATTTAGATTTAAATTATATCACACTATATCTATCCATTTCAAGTAATAATACTGGCTTGTCGGTGATTAGGGCTACCCAATTTCTGAAATATCGAACAACTATATATGTATTATTAGCACCGACTTCAGTAAATTCCGCAAGTTCAATTCTTACAGGATATATATTGAGACATATATAATAACATATATTGAACAAATTATGATCGATTTTACTTATTAATGAAAAAAGAACGATTCCACGTTAGAATTTCTCTATAGAATCTGTATGGTACGAGTACGCATGGGTTTCACGTGCCAAATAGCTGATTTCGGCATTATTTTAACTATGCCAGATCTTGTACCAAGAACACCTTATGTGTTTCCCTATGACTCAATATTAAATCAGTACAACATAAAAATATAAATTATCAATTTATGAAGACAAAAGCGTAAATACAAAAATACACCGGATCCATGAGATGCACCATATCCAGAGTTAGCCCACCAAATTGTTTACCCGCGCCCATGGACACTCTTGAAAGCTAGTCAAAAAAAGAGACCCAACTACACGAAAATATTTATAAATTCTGCTTGGCAAGAGCGGTAGCCCATTTGCTTCTTGCTCGTAGGAGATGGCCATATCTGTAAAATAAATATGAAATTGGAGCCAAACAAGTGGCTAGGAGAGCCCACAGAGTTGTTGCCCAATGAATTCCCATACGATGGTACACTATTAGTCAGACCCAGCAAACAAATATGCATTTCTATACTTACTTGCCGGAGCAAACAGAGGAAAACTTGCTGCAATCAAACTTCGGGTGACGCTCATAATTCCATGGCCACTGGCCGCGTAGATTTTATAGCAGTCCGTAACATAGTTCATAAACCCTATGAATAACGAACAAAATCCAAATCCAAAAAATATACCTCCCAGCATAGTAACTCCAAATGGTACACTTTTATATGAAGTCCATGCAAGCCAATAGATACCAATCGGCATAACAAAACTCGCAATACTAGTGACAAACAGTCGATCATGCTCCAGTGAAATGACTTTACCGGCAGTGCGCTGACGCTGGACCCAGATATCATACCGATAATGACAAATAGTGACAAGGATTGCGCCAATTCCAACTTTCAATGACATTAGAACCTGGAACCAAGCAAATTAATGAATACTTACTGGGTAAGATCATCAGACCGCCCTTGCCAGGAGACATTCCTCTGTATTCCTGGAAAATAATCGGATATGCCATGAAAAACATGTACAGCAATCCGTATGCAAAACCTACATAGACGCATACAGCAGCAACAATGACTTCTTGAAATAGCATGTTTATTGGACGCAGTAACACGTGCAATACTACAGCTCTCAAAGTCTTGTCCTCCAGTTCATATGCCGCAACTACATTTTCCCCGCTTTTCCGCAGGACAGCAGCCCGTCGCACTAAGATGACTGGCCTGAATGTTTCTGGAAGAATAATTAATAAAAATACAAGGGTTACTCCTGCAAAAATAGAATTAATCCAAAAAACCCATCGCCAACCTAGATACGAAGTCGCAATATAGCCAGATATAAACGGACCAGCTAAGGCTCCCATGATTGTAGCACCGCAAAACAGAGCCACGGCACGACCACGTTTGATTGGATCCGAATATATGTCCGCGAACACGCCGCCAGAAACAGCAATAGGACAAGTTGCACAAAGACCCTGCAAGAAGCGAAACACAATCAGGCTGCCAATGTTTGGAGCTACAGCGCATGCAATCGAAAAAACGAAATAGCACGAAAACGAAGATAATATAATATACTTCCGTCCAACATGCTCAGACAACGGGGCCCAAAATAAAGGGCCGATAACATACCCGACCATATATAAAGAAACTAACAAAGAGGTCATAATGGAAGCGACATTGAACTGTTCTCGAATCTCAGTAGAACAGCCAGAAGTTAGTGACGAAGCAAAGGTTGCGTTGAGTAAACTGATAATTAATATGACGACTATAGCCATTTTCCGTACTGGTGAAAAATTGCGAGGGTCAGTAGGGTCGTCTGGCGCGAAATCAAGCAGAATAGGCGGTTCGCGAGCCTCAGTCGTGCATTGAGAGCCATCTTCAGAATCGCCTCCATGATCAAAGGAGTCCTTTTCTTTGCGCGCTGAGGCTGATACTGTCCTTTCATCCGCCTCCTTCTCGGGGATAGAAAGTACAATTCCTGAAGGATATGGATGATCAGTCGAGTAAGTAGACTTTGCAGTGGGAATGCGCACTAGGACGTCTGCAGAATTTCGATTTTGGTCGCGCGACAGAACTCGATGCAGCAGCAACTCTGGATCTGATGCCGATTCTGCGACAAGTTCAACTTCCACTCCAGGGAGTTCTGAAGAAACTGGGCCATGAACAGGAACAGGCATATTTAAGAGGCGACTTAGAGCGCTTTACAGTGAAAGCAAGGACCTGGCAGTCTCTATATATTGTTCGGCAAAAGCACAAGTTTCGCTGAAGCTGGTCAATTGCTGTCTATATCTTACGTCAACATCTATCAGCAATGAAAGCAATATCTCGCGAGCGAGATCTCTATCAGATTTCCGTCGGCTTGCGAATAGTAATCATCTCCGGTTACTCAACTTCGGTTATTGTGGCCAAGAGCGGGGCATTACCCCGCGGTGTGTCTCAAGCGCGGCTAACAAAGGATTCTGGGACGGGGTACAATAGGAAACACAAATCTAACTGAGGAAGACAGAGCTTTACTCGGCCGAGAAGTTTGACGAAAATAAGAAGATAGAGAAAGGTGCTTTACGTTTATCTACTACATTATTAGATCTTGTCATTAGTAATTGACTCTTTTAACTGGATTGACCCTGAGATATGTGAATTTGAAGCAATCAATATTACGGATACGTAAGTGGAGTCACCATAAGCGAGCAAGTATTACTGTAGCTGAAGTGAAAATCTGCTGGATCGTCAACGCATTCAAGACTTTTTGTCGCGCTTAACGAGGATGGAGCACCGCACATGTTACCATCTTTTTAACGGACCTTGCTTTTCTTTAGTACGAACTCCAAAAAGCAAGGACATTATGCTTTACAGCAAGTGAATATCTTGTGGAGGTACCGTGACAATGATGTATTCGCAGTAGTAAATCGAGGTACTTATTTCCAGAAAAGAAAGGTGCTTGAAAGGTATAAAATGCGCTATTGCTGGCGAGAATGGATAGGTCCGCCTACAGAAGATGGACTCAGGCGTTCGTTAGTGGCCTTGCAGGCACGCTCTACGTAGAAATACGCAACGCCGAGACCAGTATCAGTGGCCATTAAAGCTAGCCTCATTGCAAGCACGAGATAAAATACAGAGTTATATCATTGCAGCTAACGATGGATCAAACGGATTTGTGTTGAAGTATGATATCCTTAGAACGTGTTAACTAC
Source organism: [Lipomyces] oligophaga (assembly GCF_038497815.1). Lineage (NCBI taxonomy): Eukaryota > Fungi > Ascomycota > Lipomycetes > Lipomycetales > Lipomycetaceae > Lipomyces > [Lipomyces] oligophaga. Next base: position 15,024 of record NW_027117798.1, on the reverse strand, counting down.
TAGATTGGACAGCTGGATATTCAACTGATAAGGAATTGAACGATTATTATAGTGAGATTACAATGTGGCATGATGCTAATGCAGAAAAATAGCTGTATGGTTGAAATAGCAAGCAAGGCGTGCCATAATCAAATCAAACCAAAATGGTTTCTCACTAAGCAAGCGAGCCACAAAATACAAATTCAGTTTGAGACCAACACAAAAAGTTTTGATTGCTCTAAGAGAAGTTGTAATTGAATTTATGCTCAATGATACAGGCAACATTAGATAGCGTATTACCTAGTATATCAATCTTGCACAGCAAAATTTGTTTGCTCTATAATTTGTCAATAACAAAAAAGAATGCTTATATTGGAGTAAAATCAAACTGAATAAAGAAAAAAAGGAAATATCCGTTGAGCAGAAGCTTGATTAATACTTCGATAGAATTATGTTTGCCTTTCGTAGAGTTCCTGGCATTACACACCCTTACGCTTACATTGGTGGATATATACCCTTGTTTTCACTGTTTGGGTTCATTGAACTGTGTCCTTGCCATTAAAGATGATACCCAAGAAAGCGAAGGAAGAGCATCGCGAGATTGGTACGGTCCTGGTAGCGGATTATTGGAAACAATAGAATTGGTAATTGTCTCCTAATCTGTTCACTTTTTTTTTCAATGTCTGCTGGTGCTCCCCCTAATCCGCCTGGCTGGCGACCGCCCAAAGCGCCATATGATCCTACAGATCCGAACGAACTTCGTCCACCTCAAGGATATCCTTCAGAATATAATGCGCCAATACCTAAAGCCTGGCGAGTACGAGCCACCGAAAATCCAAACTATCGTGCGTTTGTTAATCGCATGAGGATGGAAGCGTATCCAGGTTCAGCGCCAAAATCTGATTTCTATTTCGGTCGGACGAAAGTTCTACGGAAAGTTTCTCGGCATGCGGATTTCTTGGAAGGTTCCCATTATACAAGTATGATTTTATGTTTTGCTGTTGTTATTTACGGAACTTTTTTCCACCGTTGGAATGACGGCTATTCGAATGCCTTTTCAACTCCATATCGGCTCCAGTTACGAATTAAAAAAGCCATATTTGGTTCTCTTTCTGCTCAGGACGAAGACGATTTGAATCATGCTCGTGTTCGTGGTCAACAACAACGAGTTATCGATCCCGAGACTCCATCCCCAGCGGATTTAGAATCAGAATTGGCTCTCGAACGACCACGCAGATCGCATTACTTGGAAGCCGAACGTGCAAAGCAAGATTTAGAAGAACTCGCGCTTCTTCAAGCGGAATCAGATTTTGAGTCCACAGCCAGAGCTGTAGATTTGCCTGCTGCTGCTACTTCTTCCATTTCCCATTCTGCAAGTACACCTCGAAAATGGTTCAAGTTTTGGTGATTTGCCTTTTATCGTCTTCCAACTGAATTTGTATATACTATCATTCACTTTTGAGCTACTCTACCAAATACCATTTCATCAACCGAAAACACCAAAGCAAATGACCCAGCAGTAATTGTCACCAACTTTGCAATACAAACTAATCAAAATCATTTAAACTCGATTCGAAACCATTCATGTGCTTCAGCGAATTACTTCAGATCCGTCTTTTTCAATCCCCTCACAGAACTCCAGGATATCACTTCCAAATATCCCGCAGTCCCAATCGCTTACTCGAGTACCAATACTCTCGTCCCAGAATTCATAGAAACGAACTGTTTCATCGCTAGCAGCAGTACAGATCTTTCCTCCCCCAGGTGACGCAACAGCGTATAGACATCGGATATCTTCTTGCCAGGGAATCTGCATCAGGGGTTGACAGTCTGGATATGAATATATAGTCATTCGGATAGGATGCTCAGGATTGGCATAACCAAATGTTGCGACAAATTCTTTTGAATTTCGAGACCAAATTAATGATGTTACCTGAGCATTTGTATTGAAGGAGTGCACCAGCGACCCAGAGGTTGTATGCCAAAATCGTATAGTACGATCATTACTGCCTCCACCTAATTTTTTAATTAGTAACCAATATTTACATCATAGAAGCAAAACCATTTTAAACTCTACCAGTTGCTAATAAGTTTGGAGACCACGGACAAAAGGCGAGTGCCTTCACTGCAGCTCGATGATCCCATCGAAATTTCGGCTTGCTTGCCAGTCCAGTCTTACCCACTTTCCAAATCGTACAAGTATTATCGTTGGCACCAATTGCTACTTGGGTCCCTTCTGGGTTGAACGCAATACCTAATAAACACGTTAACGACTCTCTTAGAATCAATACAAGGATATTGGTTACCGCATATCTGCTGCGTATGTGCTTTAGTCTTGTGCGTATTCTCCAGTAATACATCTTCTGTAGACCCATTCGAAGTTCGTAACGCAAATTGTAATACTTCGCCAACCTCATCGCCGGCAAAAAATTCGTAGCATCCCTGTTCATCCGACTTTGGGCGCCAGCTAATGCAACAAAGGCCTGCGCCCTGATAGTACTCAGCTCTGAATCGTCTCGCGGCAACACACCAAATGGTTATTGAACCGTCTAAACGGCCGATCGCTAGTGTCTTCCCATCCGGTGCGAATGAAACACAAGATACTGGGGAGGCTATCCATTCAGGAAGTAGCACTGCACCAGTAGACTCTTGCCATATGTAGACCTCACGACCAAGTCCAACCGCAAGATCATTCGTGGTTGATGACCATGAAAGAAGATTAGTATAGAAATCATCTCTCAGTCCGGGTGCATCAAGGACTCTATCATAAAGAGGTTAAGCAAACTTTCAACATTTCCAATCGAACATTTACCTGAATGGGGCAAAACTAAGAACACGATGCATAATTTTTTGAGTTTTCTTCGGCTTCTGGCTCTCGCAATCCTCAGCCACTCTAGCTCGCGACTCCGAAACAATTAATAGCAACCCGTCATCATCCACGCGACCTGGGCCACTTGCTAATGGATTGTCCTGAGTTTTAAAAGTCAAGACACGGCCTAAGGAACTAGGCTGCGGACCCACAGGGATCCCAAGCGCATGTCCAAGAGAAAGTTCGGAACTTAGTACATCAGCGTCGCCGACTCTCGTTCCGATGTAGCCTGGCGCTGAATTATGTCGAGATCGCTGAGCGCTCGAACTTCTCTCTTGTGATCCGTTCGCTGAGGATGATTCAATATGATATAAAGAAAATGAAGACGATGAGGGTATAAATCTGTCGGGCGACAGGACGCCAAGATGATTCAGTCTCTGTCGCCGGCTTCGTAATCGCGGACCTAGCGTTGAAGAAGGGGGGTTATCAGATTCGGGTGTCGTAGCCCAAGAAGAGCGTGATTGTGAGCTAGAACTACCCGAGGTGGACGAATTTAATTCAACAGTATTGGTGGTATCAACAGTTGCGAACGCAGAAGTTGTTAGAGCGGGAAGTGCAGAATATGCTCTGTGATGACTGGAAATATTGACCGTGGAATCAGTAGTGACGGATCTCAAGGGCGCTTCCATCGTACGTGCGCTCTTCCATGCGGATCTGTCGTCTAAAATCGCCTTGCACTCTCTCGACAGCAACAACAAGCACAAAAACACAATCAATGCTCTCAGCTTGTGCTGGTTCAATTTTGCAGTCTTACGGTTTTACGATGTTACAAGATCGCAAAGGCTAATCAAGCACAGCATCACAGCCAATCCTACCTCGCAAATCGATGATGCTTGACCAGTCCCAGCCAGGGAGGGGACCAGCAAGCAAACTAACCAACCCGGCTACGACCTCCAAATACAATAACATAAACAAATTTACGTAATCATGTTTCCATAGTCACCAAGCTCTTTACAACTGCCGCGCACTTTATTAATTTATTTACAACCTGTTCACCTGTGAAAGGACACCTCTGTGTATAGCCGGCGCAGTATCTAAGTAGAGGAAAGACGTATTTACTAACCATGACATTGAAAACAAATCAACGTTCACAGGAAATATGGAAAAACAAATAATACTCAAAACAAGACCTAGAATCCCAATAATTTAAACGCAAATCAAAATCAAGCTGAATCAAGCTAAAACCTTCGAACAGAATCCGCCTGCAACCGTATGATCTTCTAAAGCAACTCTAAATTCTAATCTTCCGCGCCTGATATCGCTACTATAAAGCATTTTTACGCTAGTTCCTAAATTAGTATACATTTTTGAATGAAACAGCAAAAATTCGAAACTCACTGTAAGATAGTCGACTAGATTGAAGATTAGCATCAAAAAAACTCGAATATACAAATTTTATAACAGCTGAACTTACATCTTGAATATGTGTAACCAATGAATGGCAAACTCTCCTTTGCCAGTTCATTACCATCACCTTGCTGTTGCTGAGCAGCTGCCGTGTTCGCAGCACTAATTTCAGGCGCATCCGGCACATTTTCCAAGTCTTCGGTCGGGAAATAACTTGTATCCGTAATCGAACTGAGCTTTGGAATGAATGGGGCACTAAACTCACGAATACTTTCCCAGTCCACACCGTCAAAAAATTGATGGGCTTTAAGCTCGTCTGCTCCTCCACGACCAAGACGGTGTTCAGCACCTGTCAGCAGCCTACGGATCAGATCCTCTGCCTCTGGAGAAATATGAATATCTTCAGGAAAGTATAAGGTCTCAGGCCACGCTAAAATTTTGCGATACGTATCCGTAGGAGTTTCGGAACAAAATGGGGGCCAGCCTATCAAACATTCGAACATAATTGCACCTAAGCTCCACCAGTCACATTCCTGGCCGTAACCTTGGTGAACAAAGATCTCAGGAGCAATGTAATCTGGCGTGCCAACGGTTGAATAGGCCATTAGTCGGCGGGATTTTCTCCATGTCTGGATCTGCGAGCGATTCGAAATAGTCAAGTGAATAGGATCCACCATTACTGAATTCCTAGGAGGTTCAGTAGACGGATTCTTTTCCAATAGATTCTTGTAGTAGTTGCTGTCATGTGTCTTATGGAAACCTGTAGACAGACCGAAATCGGATAACTTGATATGGCCATCTTTATCTATAAGAATATTGTCTGGCTTAATGTCTCGATGAATGAACCCGAGTTTGTGAATGGCTTCTATGGCAAGAACACACTCGGCCATATAGAACCGTGTGATATCTTCTGAAAATGTATCATACTTTATAAGCATAGTCATCAAGTCACCACCAGGAAGAAACTCCATGATAAGATATAAGTACTGAGCGTCTTGAAAGGAATAATATAAAGAAACAACCCATGGAGAGTCAGAACCAGCTAGTACATCACGCTCGGCCTTGACGTGGGCCAGCTGATCCTTTCGAAACATTTCCGATTTCAGTAAAGTTTTCATCGCGTATATTTTACCTGTATCCTTCTTCTGAACCAAGCGAACTTCTCCAAACGCTCCTTTACCGATAACCTTTACGGTATGGAAATCAGTCAAGCCCAATCTTGTTCGACGCAGTCGGAGAAAAGCTGATTCCTTCTTGCCCAAATTTTGCAATTGCCTATTTTTCCGCTCTTCGGAACCACGCTCCTTTGCCAGACGCATTTCTAGTTCTACTCGACGTTGATTGCGCTCCACAGCATGTGATACATTCAATTGATAGAAGTTCTCAAGCTTGAGTTTGGCGGCAGAGGCACGTTCAAGAGTGAGTTTAGAAAAGGCATCAGTATTTCGTTCGAACATCACATAATCAGATCCATTGTTTGATGGGGGTGCGGCAGGAAGATGTGTGCTAGACGAATGTGGCGTGGAACTATTAGATCGGGGGGGAGGGAATTGCGTATACGAAGGTTGCTGCGGAGGGGGCATTTGAGAACGAGCTAGTTGCTGCTGTTGCTGTTGTTGATACTGTTGGTACTGTAATTGTTGTTGATATGCCTGTTGTTGTTGTTGTTGCTGATGTTGTTGTTGCTGCTGCTGCTGCTGAATATAATGAAGCTGTTGCTGTTGCTGTTGCTGTTGTTGCTGTTGTTGCTGTTGCATGAGTATTTGCTGTTGCAGAGCCTGCTGTTGTTGTTGTTGTTGTTGCTGCTGCTGTTGATAGTAGGCTTGCTGCTCCTGCTGCGAAGCTGGCTGTTTAGAAAAAAACATTTGCTGATAGGTGCCTGAGTTGTAGCACAATATTTCGGACTGGCTAATTGTGCCAATGCTGCTCTCTATTCCAGCTTAATTGTTATCAAAAACAATGGGCTGCAAAACACAAGGCCAATAATCGGCCAAAATAAAGTCCAATAAGAGGCTAAATATTGGATTCCGAATTGCTAATAAGAGAATAACGGTAATCGAAGAAACTTCTGCAGCAGTCGCAATTATTGGCTAACAAGGCCTCGATAGGACCAGAACCAGGACAATCCAAGAGAATTATTGTCACAGACCGTCGCTTCCGCAATAGCAGCTGTCTTAAGCAACAAATAAGCCAAAACAAAATAAAAAAGATTAAAAAAAACAAGAACCTCGAAGTGGAACGCAGATTCCGTGTTGACAAAGATCAACCGAAAGTGACGAAACATTCAGCAGATAGTAGGTCAGTCCCTTTCTACGAGAATTACCCCCTTCACAGAAAGCTTTGTATGGCGAACTAGATCTAGGAGTCTTTTAGGTTTTTGAGTCTCTCCGTATACAGACACACTAGCTCTCTTTACGGGATTCTTTGTGTTTTGTAGAGCAACTGTGGTCAAAAGAAACTTTAAATTCTACTGGTTTTATTTGGAATCTATTCTCGCTGAACGCGTCAGACACACGAAATATTCGCGCTGCTGTCGCGTCGGAACGCGTCCATCGCCTGAAGTCGGATAGTGACGGATCAGCGACAGAGATAGAGATTGATTCTGCTGTTTGGTATTTTATTGTTCTTGTAATTCTGCCTATTTCATGTTTCAGCTAGATTTACTAGACATCCATTTCTTCGTTTTGTCATGGCCCCTAAATCGTTGTGAGCAAGCCCTATCACACTCCATGTTGCACTATACTTCTTCTCCAGTCTAGATCAGAGTATCAGTTGCACCCCCTTCTTCGCTACCCATAGAACGTCCTGCATATGTGTGGCCGGTAAAGTTATCAGAAGATCCATGATAATGGCTGCCATTCCTTATCCTATGAGTTCTTTCCGTAGCTCCATCGTTCACAGTAGTACTAGTCGTACTGCTATTAGCTGCTCGGCCTCTTCTAACCGTTCTCATCTTTTCTAGACCTTCCTTCAAGCTGTCAGAATGCACCTTGTAATCGGCACCTACAGTTTCCATCTCCAAAACACTCTCAAGCCTACTCCTAATCTTTGTTATCAGAGCCTCATCTCTGCCATGCCGATTCCATATGGAAATACTTTCCGCGTCTCTTCGGACGCTGACCACAGCTCCTACAACTTCATCGTCCAGCTCTTCACCAAACTCACCACCTATGAGCGATAGTAACAGAGCTTCCCATGCTCTGGAACCTGCTCCCTTCTTTATCTTTGCGATCCACTTCCCGCCGCGCATATTGACGGGATCTTCCCAAATAGGTCGCACTCCAGCTCGAAATATGTGATATTCGCTGATGTATTGAAGCTCGGATGGAGGCACTAAGTAGGAATATAGATTCCAAAACTCTTCGACCTGTTGGTGTATGTTAGAGGTGTTCTGCATAACCTCAATTCTGCATCTCCACTTACCGTTGAAAACGTTAAAATCGGCTTTGTTGCTTGCTCGTAATTTATCTTGACTCCGGGTTGACGATGTAGAAACCATAATGTCCATCTCTGACTAAGCGGGTGGTCAACTAATATAGAATTTGGGTGATGTGTGCCATTATTGTCTTCCAGTGTACTTTCGAGATGCATAGCATTCATATTAATAGCATTCAACAGATCATCAGATTCGTCCTAATTCCGCGTTAATAAATTGAATTTGTACTCCATAATATTGTAATTAGAAATTCAAGTACATTATCTTCCAGATCAGGAAATGTATTCTTCATATTTAACGAGATATGCGACATTCCGGATTTGGTTAATTCCACGGAATTAGGCAGCGGACTACTATCTCTAGACAAAGATGGAGCAGAAGATAATCCTGTTGAAAAAGTGAAAGGCATTGGAGATGAAAGTGTAGGTGTGCTCAATCCAGATGATTCTCCTTCAATTTGTCAATGATGAGTTAGAAATGGACAGTTCCGAATCATACCACTAGTTGTTGTTAGCATCTGCTAAGGTTGGAAGAAAGTAGTAGCACTTACTTTGTCCGAGTAGACCAGATACTAGATGGGTCCATTATTTTTGTAAATGATTCGATTGATAATATATATTGAGAAAGAATTAATAGCCTATGATCGAATGATATACAGAATTCCGGCTAGTTCTTCATTAATTTCGATCGCAAAAGCGATAGAATAAATGTGTACAGCCCGTTAATTAGACTCAAAAATTAGACTCAGAGCACGTTCTTTAATTTCCACTACTGAATATGCTTGATAATCGTATTCCAAAAGTCGAAATGGAAAGAGATAGTAAGAATTGTCTAGAGCTGCTGCATTCTGTCCGATTTGGCAAATTTTTGGGATTTCCTATTGCTGGGATGCGGCTTCGGGCACTCGGACGATAACTTTTATCCCGATTTTCTCTGGTTTTCCTCTTACTCCTACTCTTTATATTACACAATTGTGACTGATACTCAGTAATTTCGATTACTGCGTCGTCGCATGACGACACTCAATTGCAATCGGGCTATTCACCCTCAATCGAGAGTCACTCGTCTAGAAAAAATTTACCGACCTTAAAACCATTGCATAGCAGGCGCCGCGGAATTCTTCGTGAATTTTTAGCTGGCTTGACCCATGATTGTGCGATGACCTGGGACTCGATACATTGTTTTTGAGTAGAAAATAGGCAAGTTCTATTCAGTTATCTGTCGAACCGGCTTTTCTGGTCGACCAGAATTATTATATGGTATGCTTCTCTCGGCAGATCCCAAAGTTGTCGTGTTCGCTCGAAAACAATTATGATTTGTTTTCAGTGTTTAATACTACTCTTATATCCATGAAAACCACGATGACCTTTCTGGTAACCTGAATTCGCCCAGCAGCTGTACGGTAGGCGTAGCCCAAGATCATATGAAATATCTGTGCTCAAATTGGGCAAGTCTCTTCAATGTGCATTACTCGGCGAGCTGGGCATGAAGACAATTAAAGGCTAGCGGGCTGAGTTTTATTGGATAAAATGGAGTTTGCCAAATTTGATTTTGATATTTACTGACTTTGGTTACAGATAAAATGGCTAGATGATCTTGAAAGAGTCTTGAGTTGTTTAAAATCTGCAAGCACTCGCGTTAAATGCAGTTTCTTATAGTCAAGTTGCTCACTATCACGTAGATGTTATAGGTTGCTACTTAGCAATGCAAAAAAGCCGATTTAATACATCTTTTTGTACTTCCCGTTCTCACAGGTCTCCGTAGTGTCGTGCTCACCGCGTAGAATTACTACGATGCGGCTAGCAAAAGTAAGCGCTAAGAAAAGTAAATTTTGCAAACTAGGATAGTAAACCTGGACTTAATCAACACTATATCTACCAAGCCAAAAGAACTTTCGTTTTTCTACTATTGAACCGTTTAACGGCGCGTATCGAATTTAAACTACCTCAATTTAAATTGGGTCAAAATTAGTAGTCTTCAGGGGACTACTGATTTCTGTTTGCCCGAGCGAGCATTTGGTGCATATTTATTCGCTGGTTCCTTTCCTAAGTTACATCAACTGCAATGCAGAAAATTACAGAGAAGATTTCTACGTTAGGTCAAGATGAGCCTTTTTATTCATTTGAATTTTTTCCGCCAAAAACTGAGACTGTGAGTTGATTCCGTTCCTAGCCGAGGTCTAAGACCGCGGCGGACTAAATAACATGGTTTTTTCTAAAAATTTTTCCAGGGAGTGCAGAATCTGGTAGCGCGAATTCGTCGGATGGCACAGTTGAATCCTCTTTTCGTTAATATTACTTGGGGTGCGGGTGGGTCTACATCGACTAAATCATTGGATTTGGCTGCTCTTTGCTACAAAGAGTTAGGACTTACCACATGCCTGCATTTGACCTGCACAAATATGGATAAAAAAGTTATTGATGACGCCCTGCTGGCAGCAAAAAGTAAAGGAATTAGAAACATTCTTGCTCTCAGGGGAGATCCTCCTCGCGGAGAAGAATACTGGACCCCCTCTGAAGGTCAAGAATTCAAGCATGCTGTCGACCTAGTAAAGCATATTCGTAGCCAGTACGGCGACTATTTTTGCATAGGAGTTGCTGCTTATCCAGAAGGCTATGCTGATGGTTCAAATCCTGAGGAGCAAGATTTTCGGTTGGATCTTCCTTATTTGGAAGAGAAAACTCGTGCTGGCGCGGACTTTATTATGACTCAGTTATTTTTCGACACTACGCAGTTTGTCAAATTTGAAAACACTTTGCGTGAACATCCTTCAGGTCTATTCAAATCAATACCTCTGATTCCGGGACTTTTACCGATTAACACCTATCAGTCATTCATTCGTACTGCAAAACTCAGTCATGCTCACATTCCTGAGTCAGTTCTTGATCGACTTAACGCCGTCGCAAGCAGCGATGATGAAGAGGTTAAGCAAGCTGGTGTTGATATTTTGGTATCTATGATTGATCAAATTTATGAAAAAACAAACCACCGAGTCCGTGGATTTCATTTCTACACTCTCAACCTTGAACGTTCGGTTGCTTTGATTCTTGACAAAAGCAATGTCGTCAAATCACCTCTGCGCATCGCAGGTTCTTCGCCAGCAGGAACGGCTTTCGATTCAGCTACCTCGTCGATTGATTCCGCGCTTGCAAGCTTGAAATTTTCAGATCCGAAAGTTTCTATGACGGCAGAGGCATCTTGGGATGATTTTCCTAACGGTCGCTGGGGTGATCCACGATCTCCTGGTATATTATTTGTTGTTGTCAGTGTGAATTGATTAGTACTGACCTTTGTATAGCTTATGGAGAAATTGATGGTTACGGTATTACTCTTCATGTTCCCGCTAATCGAGCACTCGAACTTTGGGGTCATCCGACCGAGACTAGCGACATTTCAGATCTTTTTGTGAAGTATCTTCAAGGCAAGCTCCCTGTTCTTCCATGGTCCGAAGAAGAAGGTTTAAGTGCTGAGACTAAAATCATTGAGTCCAAACTTGTTGCTTTAAATAAGCAAGGTCTATGGACAGTTGCTTCTCAGCCAGCACTAAACAGTGTCCGAAGTGACGATACTGTTTTTGGTTGGGGTCCACCAAATGGCTATGTTTTCCAGAAAGCTTTGATCGAGTTTTTTGTTCCAGCAGAAACCTGGCTTCAGCTTAAAAAGCGCTTACAGTCATGTAGTAGCGATACTCTATCTTACTACGCCTGTAATAACCAAGGTGACTTCTTTTCAAATATGAACGCTCAAGATGTCAACGCAGTCACCTGGGGGGTATTCCCGAATCGTGAAGTCGTCCAGCCAACTATCATTGAGGAGCAAAGTTTCAGAGCTTGGGCGGAGGAAGCGTTTGCGATTTGGACTGAGTGGCAGCACTTATACGCGAAAGATAGCAGGACAACAGAGCTTTTGGGAAATATCAGAGATAACTATTTTTTGGTCTCAATAACTCACCACGACTATGTCAACACCGGTGCTCTATGGGAATTCCTTTAAAGTATAATCCGGCAAAAGTAATTAGTGTTGAAAATCAAAATGAACCTTTCTAGATCATATTCGATGAATCTTATTTAGTTTTTTTTCATGTTATATGTACATCAAATCCCTGCGCGTTCAAGCAAAGTAAGTTACATCTGATTTGCAAGAATTTTGCAAGCAGTATGAAAACAAGTTATGTCATTAGTAGCTTTAGATGAGAGTTTCATTAAACTTGAAAAGCTTAAAGCAGGAGGATTGGAAACAAATAAAATTTGGATACTAAAAATTGATCTGCTACAGAACAACAAAAATTACGCAAAGTAAGTAATTGAGTAATAATATATTGAAGATGAGACATGCACATTCTTGCCTCGAAAGTTTTCATGACTAATATCATAACCGTAAGGGGCAAATCACCCGACCATCATCAAAGTATAGGTGATCTAGCGATTCAACGAGAGTGACCGAGTAATAATCTCCACACAGTATTGTCAAATACTCTGTAGGTGAAGTTCTACCGGTTCATTTTAGAGTCTAGAGAAGAATGTAGGTATCTCGAAATTTAGCAGGTTGGTAAACTTTGGCACGTTGCCATAAACATAGCGGGTTCTGCATATATTCCTCTCCTGAACGCTAAAAAAACTCTTGGGAAACAGCTGGAGATCAATTTAGCGTTGGTTTTCAACTCTAAATTCACAGAAATTCCTGCCGTAACGATATCAAACTGACCAAGACCAGCAATCTTACTCCCACTCATTCTAGATCCGAGCCTTAGTCTTCTCGGACCACATCAAGTACACTAAGTGTTGGAAATTCGAACTCTACTCCAAGCATGTTACCAACCGGCTTCTGATCAATCTGTTCAAGCTCTCTCATGAACTGTTCGTATAGCGCGTCAAGACTCAATTCACAAAGCTTGGCTGCTGTCTCAACATATGAGTCTTGATCATCATCCCGAAAGCACTTGCCATGCAGCATCATTCTGACCAACTTCATCAGACTCAACCGTATCGTACTCTTTCCTTTGTGGTCTACAACATCTGTCCAGCCAGCCGGATTATGGTCATCGGCAGCATCAATAAGTGGGATGGACTCATTTGGAACGTATTCGATCCCTTTGGATTTCTCTGTGACCTTAAGATGGCTGCGTTGGTGAGCTCGTAATTTGGATGCAGCTCGCTTGTTAAGGAAAAAGCGCTGGAATGGTTAATAAACGTGGGCAATTTCAACAATCAGAATGCAGAGTGTGAATTCTGAGCATACCTTGAACCTGGTGAGGCCGTTCCGATTTACGATAGAAATCTCAGTACAATATATTAAATTCTCGAGTGGATCTGATACAGGTAGTGATGTTGATTTTGGTGTCGCTTTTGATATTAGATTGCCATCAAAATTGGTCTTGTGTTTGCTGAACATTGAAGTTTTAGTGCGACAGGACCGGATCGAGACTTGAATAATGGAATGCAAGCTGTGAAAAGCCATGAGGAGAAACTAACTGAAGTACAAAGCGGAAATACCAATTTTGAAAGCAGAGGAATCATTAAGAATAATCGGAATAAAGAAGCTATGGTCTGACTTTAGTAAACAACCTTCGAGGACGAAGGTTGTTTACTCTTACCACCAGCCATCTTGGAAATCGAACTGTTTTAGACGTCAAACATTTCTAGCATACACTTGTTGAGTCACGAGAACATATAAATAACATAGACTTTTGATTGATAAACAAATTATAAATTTGACAGTAGCTCAAATATATAAAAAACTGTAAATTGATTCCAACAAGAAAAATTACGAATACTCGTACTTAAAAAAAAGAGATTTCAGCAATAAATTAAAACTGCCCTTTTTGCAGACCGAATCCTTCTGGTGGAACGTCTAACCGAGCAGTTCCGGCATAGTCCACGCCGCTCGCATAAACTTTATTACCCCACCAAACTAGTTTAGCACCAGGATACTGCAAAGTTAAGAAAATGACAATGCCGCCAATCGCAATGCCGGCGGATAATGCAGAAGTAAGCACGTAGTTATATTTCGACCACCATCGTGCGTAATAACGCTTGATATAGAAGTTAAATAAGAACCCGGCAATCATACCTGGAGTGTAATGAGAGAGATTGTATGTGTTTCCCCAGTGACTGAACCCATTTATCACTAGAATTGGATGCACATATAATGCTCTTCGACAATATTTTTTAAACAAATAGGCAGGTATGGCTAATACGGCTCCTATAAGAAAGCACCATTTCAGTTCTGGGTAGAGCTGGTTAAACATGCGCACTGGCCCCACGATACCATACATAACAGTTTCTGCATAGAGTGTATGGGGAAACGTACATGTGAATTTGTCCGTCTGGGTATAACTGCAAAAGTCTTTAATAGAACTAATACTGAAATTGACCACCGCAACAGTGATGAATGATTGTATGAGTACCGCGGAAATCTGAGCTCTGAATACTGCACGAGGAGGAAGCTTCACATAGTGACCAATCTTCTGATCACTAATGAATGACTCAGCCTGAACATCGATGTTGTTTCCATACAAGCGACAAAGCATGTTAGCTAGACCGTTCTGAGGACACATATAACCTGTGATGATGACTGCGAAATAGTACACATTTAACTCATAACCGGTCACGGAGTAGACAACAGTACTGGGTACAATGAGAACCAGACTCAAAAGCAAGATCACCACTATCGCCCAGACTGGAGTGTCTGCAGGCCAGCATTCGACCGCAATAACGCCGAACACAAACGAACCAATTAAGACAATCAAATACCACCAATCAGGGACTTCGACATACTTCTTCATCATTCGAGTATGGGGATCATTAAATTGTTCCATGACGGAACGCTTGGGATAGCGCATGGTGATATAAAATCCTTTTAAAGCATCCCAGAATAGTTTCCGCTCAGTAAGCAATACATACGCAAACGCAAACACATACAGGGCAAACGATGAACCGTTGAATATGATATTGCCTATTGAGATATAGGGAGGGGAGTAATTCTCATAGCCTTCTTCGTTCAAAGTCATTCCATTAGTCACTCGAGAAATATTGTAAGATAGGCCATTACTATCATACAGCTGACTTGTGTTTATAGGAAGATACCCGGTCCACTTATAATTGCGCCAGTACAGACCGATTATGAGGAATGAAGCTAACAGCATTCCAATATACCTGTTTACTAGGGAAAAGAACGGTACAGTAAGTGGAACTGAGTAATTGATGATCGACCAGTCGAACGTTGAGATTGGGTTGAATCCCATACCAGTGTATGATCCGGTGATAATCGCAAGCGTCTTGTTCTGAGGAGCTATCCAAGTCATCCAGTTGAAATAGCTTAGTGCCTTGAAGACGTAATTGGGAATGAAGAAATAACAAAATGAAGAGATGATTGTGACAAAAAAGAACTTATA